>NC_133284.1:26316666-26410665 GCF_005239225.2 Populus alba | reverse complement strand
AACGCTAATCTATTCTTCATCTTAATTAGGTTCTCAACGGATCGAAAAATTCTTTATTATATTCTTCTATTGTTTGTAATCGACAAAACTGTTAAATAGTCACATGATTTTTCCTTTTTCATAAAAAAATCAAATAAATTCTTTAAGATGTTATGTTTCTTTGAATAACATGAAACTCATGCACCAAACTATATATATAAAAAAATAAAAATACAAAGCTCTTATGTTTCTTTTCATAGTCAATTCTATTAGGTAATATGAGTCATGATTTTTAACAAAATTCATGCGTTCTTAAATAGGATAAAGAGAAATCACATGATTTTTATATGAATATTTAACCATTTTATTAACTTAAACTATCATAATGATATGTAGTTGAAAATTCATTGACAAGTAGGTAATCTAAAACAAGATGAGAAATCAACATGACTTTTTCAAGCACCTAAATTAAAATCCCGTCGACTTTTTTGAGGTTTGTCCTATGATTTACAGTGACTTTTTTTATTTTTAGTTTAATGTGAGTGTCTGGGCCAACTTGCGCGCACCTCGACTAATCCTACGGGCCTTGAAGTTAACAACCATGTAAGCCTCCAGTGACTATCATATGAGCAACTTAGGGCTCGAACCTGAAACCACAGAGGGAACTAACCTCTTGATTTCAGGTTCTTACCACTAGACCACCACCTAGATGGTTGATATTTTTTTTTTTCTTTGATAGCTAGAGGAATGTAGTAAAAAAAACGCCAAATTATGGCGGGAATAAGGAGACACGCATCTGCAAAGGCACGCAGATATAAAAAAGGACAGGGCGAAGAAGAATAGGCCATCAATCCACAAGAAAAAACACCGCAACAGCCCTAAAATGCAGGATTGCCTCCACGCATAAACAGAGCTGCCAAAACTAAACTTTCAAATTAAGACTATGCAGTAATATTTTTTATTTTTTTAAAATTAAGACATTAAAACAATTTGAAAACATAAAAAAATAATTTTTAAAAAACAAGAAAGGTCTTTGAATCAAGCATGAAACCGCATTCCTAAACATGGTTTAAAAGAACAAGAGAGGTCTTTAGACCAATCACCTGCTAAACCAGTAATTGCCTCTATAGATGCAAAACAAGCAAACCTACTAAATAACAGAGCATCTCCACCAAGAGCCATAAGCAGAACTAAAACAAAAGAAGACCCACAAATCATCTGGTTGATTCAGATCCAAGCAACAAATTCACTTGTTCTACGCACTCTCTATTTAGCCTATAATGATTTACAGTGACATTACGTGAACTATATAGTAAACGGGAATAAAATTGGATTTAAATTTTATATTTTGACCTATTCATTCATTTTCTCCCTTTCTCCACCCCCCCTTTCTACATGATTCCTCATCTCAGTTTCTTTTCTTTTCTTCCTTTTAAACTCTTCTTAATAAATATATTAAGTTTTGAGAATCCCTATGGAAAA
This sequence comes from Populus alba, assembly GCF_005239225.2. NCBI lineage: Eukaryota > Viridiplantae > Streptophyta > Magnoliopsida > Malpighiales > Salicaceae > Populus > Populus alba. The sequence continues at coordinate 26,409,204 of NC_133284.1, read as the reverse complement.
TATAATAAACCAAGGCAAGAAACTGAAAAATTAAGAGTGACTTTTGAGACCCAGTTTGTGTCCTGTTTGGTGGACAAGCAATACCCACAAATCCCAATCACGGATCGCCCTTTTGACACTTTTGAGGCAAAAAGGCATCGATCCCTTCTTTTGGAGAGACCTTACCTTACCAATTATCATCCTCTTAAGCTGAATTTGTTTCTCAGTTGCATGTCGTCGTCAAATCGAGACCTGGCATGGAGTAAGCAGTGTCCCTTGGAGAGAGGGTTGTAATGCATCGAGGATGCAGGGGAGAGAAACCCATGTTCCTTTCATGTGAGCATTGTTTCCTTCCCATGTGCATTTATGTCTTGTAGTTTTCCCTTTCTACTCAGCAAACCTGCATTATTTGGCTCTTTACTATCAGGCATGCCTTGGGGTCCTTGACACTCTTATTAATGGAGATGCAGCGGTGGCTACATGTTGGGTCGCTTTTATAAAGGGAATTCTCAAAATAATATGTTAATACTTGTAATTCAATTATACTCTTACATAATCAAAGAAAAACAAATGCCTCACCCCAGCAAACGAAGAAAAAAAATTGAGAAGAAAGCAATCCCATCAAGAGCAGTGTTTTTAAGCTTAAGTTTCGACATGTAATTACATTGAAGTTTCAAGGATCCAAAACTATTAAAAAAAATTAAAGATTAAATTTGATATAAAAAATAAAAAAAATTAAAGTGTGAAATTTGAAAAGAACAATGATTTTTACAAAAGGATCAATAAAAAAATTATAAATAAAAACAATAAGGATCAAGTTAAAAAAATATAATACCATTAATTTAAAAAAAAAAACTTATTTATGTCTGGTCAATTTGATAATAACTATTGGGTTATGTGAAAAGACTTTAATGTCATTAAAAGTTAGTGTTAAAACTATTTAAGTGGAAGGACAAAACCATCAATACACAATTCAATTGAAGAATTAGTTCCAAAGCTAACTAGGTTCTTTAATTTGGACTTTATTATAGATGTTCCTTTAAATTTAATCTTTTCACTTAAGATTCATGATTTTTTTAAGTTTAACCATATTTAAAATATTTAACATAGATAAATTTATTCAAACTCATCATTATTTTATGTTTAAGTTTATCAAAAAAATTTATATGATGAATTTTGAATTTCTTACCACTTAGTTATTAACTCTCTAATAATTAAATAATTATTTTAATCTAAAAAGTTAAGTTACTAACAAGACATCAATAATAATTTTTATATTATTCTCATATATCTTTTAAACCCTTATCCCATCCATCACTTTAAGGAAATCTATAAACTTAAGGAAATCTATAAACTTAAAACCTTTTTTACATCAACAATTATATTATTTGTTTGATGCATGATTTTATTAAAAGAAGGTGATTTTATTAAAAGAAGGTTATAATAATCTTTTTCCTTTTGTTTTCTAGTTTTTTCTTTTACTTTTTACTTAACATTATGCGCAAATCAACTCAAGTTCATTATCAATTTCTAAAAGTTTCTTCTTCTTCTTCTTCTTTTCCCCCCCTTCAGAAGCCTACAAAATTGTTCTGGTGAAGTGCCTTCTGTTTTGGTGCATCCTCAACTCTGTATTTCTATCATGTGGGTATTGTCTCCCTCCCATGTGCATATATGATCTCTGAATTTTAGTTTATCCTTTCAAATCAGCACTTCATCTTATTTTCTTGGTTCTAGCTAATGATGCTGGTTTATTTATTATATTATTTTTATGATAAAATAAATATGGATAATGTTATCTATATAATGTTTTGACGTGAGATAGGTCTCTCTCTCATGCATTTTCATATTAACATTATCTATATCTTTTCTAATCCGATCAGAGATCGACTCTAGATAAAAATTAAAGAATTTTATATTTTACAATTTCATCTAATAGACATTTGAATCTTTCTACCGAAGTTTGAATTAAATATTTATGGAATGGATAAGGACGACATTAATTTTTTTTAAATAGTATTTATATATTGTTAGGTTAAATATATTCTAAGAGGCATAAACTTAATGGGTTTAAAATTATTTTTAAAAATTCATTTAATAATTTAAATTTTTAGATAAATATTTTTTTTTAATATAATATTACAGAGTTAATAACTAAATTGTTAATAGCTTGAATTTCACCCTTCCATTCTCTATAATTAAATTAATATAATTAATCCCAAAATAATGTGATCATGTACCGTCACCATATGATTTTTAATTAAATTAATGAAATTAAATATAAATTACATCAAATTTAAAGGGTTTTATTTAAGGAAATATTTTAAAAAATACTATAAAATTATTCTTATAATCTCATCTATTACCTTAAACTTATATTAAGATATCATGTTTTGCCACAACTGAATCATTCCATATTAGCTAGCTTATATATACTAAATTTTATAATCTTGCCTTGTGGGTAATTTGAGTTATAAAGGTGGGGAATGCTAGTTTGGATCTAAATTCCTATAACCTTTGTGAAGGTATCTATTGTTAACGTATTTTTGGGTAAACTTCTATAACCAGATACATTTGTTTTCATGTGCGGCCTAGCATCTCAATTGAGAAAGTGTTTAGAAATATGAGCTAAACTGTATTTTTTTAAAAATTAATTTTTAATTATTTTTTTTTTATATTTTGAATAATTTTGATGTGCTGATCTCAAAAATAATTTTTAAAAAAATATATAAAAAATATCATTTTAATATATTTTAATATAAAAATACTTTGAACTTTAACAATATTTTGAGCTTCCATGGTATAATTGAAACGAATAGTATAAAGTTAAACGAGTTTTTCTCCTGGCGTATATAAGAAGAAAATGATTTGTGTTCACAGCTTTAGATGCTTGTTTTAACAGTAAACAGTGGCACCACATGATCTAGGTCCCTACCTGGTACCACTTGTATAATAATGTGATGCCTCAAAACTATCTTGCTCAGCACATAAGTACTCATATATATTAACAGAGAGATGATGAAGACAATATTATTGGACGAAAAAGAAAAAAATCACCACTGTTATTCTCTCTACGTCATCGTTTCATGCTGGAATTAGAAATTAATTATGGAGTCCGCCATTATTCTTGGGAGTCCGCCATTATTCTTCCTAAAACCCTTTCCAATAACATGTTCGGATCCAGGACAAGAGGTCTCCCAAGAATCGAGGTGGAATCTGCAGTTTTTGGTGAGTGCTTTTAGTTATGAGAATTGTCTTCGATTTTCAGCCATTTCGTAAACATCTTATGATAAAAATAAATAAGAACAAATATATGCTTGTTAAAAATTTTAAAACTATTATAATTAATTTCTTTGAAGAATGAAAATAGCATAAGTTAAGAAAAATACAAACGTCTCACCCATCATAGTAAATCTCTCGTGTCCTTGTCTTCACAAGTGCATGTGTGTTTGTTGATTAAAAACATTTCTTTGCTCATTCAAGAGATAGGACAATTACCCAAGAGCCACCACAATGATTGAAGTAATTTTACACTGATACATGATATAGTGAGCAAGTTGCTCATTGAATGATGATGATGATGTTGATAAAAATATAAATAAAAATTAATTTTTATTAGAATACAATATTATTTTAATTTTTTTTATGATTATAGTGTCTGATTCAGTTTATATGTATTTTTATTAATTTTATAAATTTTAAAATTAATAATTATGTAAACTTATAGTGATCCTGAAATTTATAAGACTCGAACAAATAATTTTTTTTTTTTTAAAACTTAAAATCTAACTAGTTAAGAATCAATATATATATAAAATAAAAATAAATAAAAAACAACATAGAGCTACCTAATTTTTTCTCGAGCCTCCAAGAATAGCATTGTGTAAAATTATAGATAAAACCTCTTAAAATATTTTTATAAGTGAGATTTTAGACAATTTTCATGTAATCTGTTTTGCCATTCTCCTGAACAACAACAATTAATGTCAACCAAACCATTGTCTTTTACTTTTTTTTTCCCCTAATTTCTGAGATAACAACAACGGCTAGACTTAAAATGCAAGATTTATCTCATCATTGTTTTAACCAAAAAATAATAATTATTGATAATTATAAGTATTAACAATTTCATTGGAGTCAGAATTTCAGTTGGCTTCTTTGACAATCAATGCTAAAGTATTAATTGGAGTCGTTAACCATGTGATTACTGGAAATCAAGAGTCCATCCACAGATTTGAAGATCTCCATAGAATAAATTAAATCAATGATATATAAATCTTTAGGGGACTATGCCAGAGCAATAATTTAAGCTTAGTCAAATGATGCAAGAACTATATAATTTATCCACGTTGATTATAATAGCAAATAATTCAATAGAAATTAATAATTAAACCCCAGTTGAGTCCTTCTGAGGACATGCAATGAACCACAAGTTGTAGCATGAATTTTCGAGATGCATCCCTGTCTCTGATTAATGCCAATCATAGAGTGGACACCATTTTTCTGATTGGATAAAAAAGAAGACATACTGAGGGTCATTTGTTTGGCACTTTTGATTACATGAGGCACCACCATACATAGGAAAAGACCTTGCCATCCCCTAAATAATGCATCATTAGGGCAATTTTGACCAACACTCAAGCTTGTCATCTTGTATTCAATTTTTTGGCAAACCTAGAAAATGACCCCATGTAGATAGTCCCAATATTGTCCCTGAAGAAATTTTTATTTCAATTTTATCCCTGAAAGCTTACAAAATTCTTAATTAAGTTTCGAAATTGAAAATAACAATTGTTTATGGGTGAAATTGGTACAAAAAATTGTTTGGACACAAAATTACCTTATACTCTAAACTTTGTTGGATTTTTATCATGTATTTTTTACTGTTCATCCTCTCATATTTTACTGTGAATGGACTATCCAAAATTTTGTATTTTTTGAATTTGGTCCTATTTAGGGAGTAATTGATTTCGAATTCTTATGAAAGAGTGAGATTGGAAGAGGAGGGCCGAAATGAAAAACACGGCAAACATAAGTGATGTACTATAAGTTTTGAAAAAGATATACTTTGATCCTTCAACTTAAACAATCACATAAATTATACAATTTTGGTCCCTCGAAATTTTTTTTATTCCATTTTGGTTTAAAAGTTTATTTTTGCTCTTTTTTGATCACTGGTTGAGAGATGAGAGAGAGAGAGAGAGAGAGAGAGAGAGAGAGAGAGAGATCGCAGGATTCTAGTGTTAGAGAGAGAGAGATCGAACATGTCGTTGACACCGAATGAGGCCACCAAAATGGAGGATATTTGTGTCAAATTATTCCATTTGATGCGGAGAATTCATATTATGTATTTTTATACTTTAAAAGTTCGTGAAAAATAAATTTGAGGTCAGGTTGATTTTTGATTTTTGGTTGAGTTTTATTTTGTAAGGCCATGAATAGGTTTGTCATAGTTTTTAAGGTGTTTTATAAGTGTTTTGGGTAATAAGCGGGTTAAAAAATAGGTTTTCAAGTCAGAAGAATATAAACCTTAATTTTTTAGCCACCATAGTGGCAGAAATCTAGGAAAAATAGGCTACATGTTAGCTATATTTTTTTTAAAGGGGCCCTTAGGTGCAGATTAAAAAAAAAGCCCAGTCGCGCGGGTCTTGGTGAAATGGGTTAGGCGGGCTTGCCTGACCCTTTTTGCCCCCCTATTGTTTTAATTTCAATTAATGGTATTTTTTTTAAATTTTTTAAAACTTAATTATATTTACATTAATACCCCTTATCTTTTTTATTTTGTTTAGAGAGCATCTTTTAAATAATGGTGAATTTTTTTTATGCGTTTAATTTTCAAAAAGATTTTTCTAATTCATCTATAATTTTTTTTTAATCTCTTATATAGATGAACTATGTTTTTGAAAATAAAAAAATATTTATTTTCATAAGATATTTCTAATATATACAACCTTACATACATATTATTTCTTTTCTTTTATTTATGTTTGTTTATTTTTATTATTATTTGATTAAATAAAAAATGTTTTAATAAAGAAAAATTAGCAAACATGATTAGGTAAATATCCTATCTTATGAGATTAAATATCTTAATTTATATTTGTTTCTCGGTTTTGATTATTAAATATCTTAATTTATATTTGTTTCTCGGTTTTGATTATATGTGTGCATAATTTTTTTATTAGCACACATAATTTTTAGTTTATTGAATTATATGTGTGCATAAATTTTTTAATTTGTTAAATTTTTTAAACTATAAAAATTTATTAAAAAACCTATATATATATATATAATTTTTTTATAAAAAATAAAAATATTTAACCCACCGCATCATTTAACTATAACTAGTTTATACTAATTCAATAAGGAGGGCAGTATTATTGTGGTTTTATTCTTTCTGTTTTCCTTTTCTTTTTGAACCGAGTCATCTTGTATCCTCACAAACACATTGGGGGTCGTCATTTAATAGCCCACATGAACTTTTTGCCAATTTGTTTTTGTTGTCTTCACATTGTAGCCAATGTGATGAATATTCTGACTAAGTGGATAGGTAGGGTAGATTAAGATGACTAGATTCGAAGGAAGCAGCAGAGATTGTTATGAACTGCGGAGGCAAGGAAAATGAAGGCCTGTTTACTTTCATGTGAGTGTTGTCTCTCCCATGTGATAAATCAGCTTCTCTTGTTCTTGTCCTGGCTTCTTTTACTGGTCTTCGGGACATATTTCTTTAGGACCACCAAATTATGTCCATATTTATTCTAAAAAACAATTAAATTATGTTCATTCGCCAGCTCCCCAAACAGAAAATCACTAGCTCTGATCTCTATTAGCAAAGATTTTCATAACTCAAAGCTCATATGCATTCACAGACAGGTACATGAAGGCGACATTTGAGCTTAGGTTTATGAGTTGTTCCTGCAGATAAAACTGAGGTTCCTAGGTTTCTCATCCAATTAAAAGTCCCAGCTGCCTCGTTCCTAGTACAATATACTTCAGCTCCTAGTTCAATGAATCCTAATAAACATCGTCAGAGATAGTTGAAATTAGAAAGAAAGCTGGAGAGCAGTAGTGTAATGTTTCGATCATACAGAGAGGTGGAGGATTCATATCTTCGATAAAAGATAGATGAGAGGCTCAAAACATTCGGTTCAGTTTTTCTGATTGATTAACTGCAAAAAAACACGATAGACAAGCGGATAAGGCCAGTCTTACAAAGGCATAGGGGTTAAATTAACGGGAAAAAAAGCTAAAAAAGAAGATACCAAGTTAGGATAATAACATGGCTTTGTTATTTTTAAAGAAAATCTGAAGACGTGAGTAGAACAATTTGTTCTAATGGTTTGTTTACTGAAACGTGAACATACAATCTTAATTGATTGCATTACACTGCCATTAGCAGAGTATTTAAAGTTGACTGAAGATGACATATACAAGGATTCAAAGAGCTAGCCAACTAAGGATTATCTTGAGTGTTTATCTTGATAAGCATGAACAAGGACATGAGGCGGCTTCCATGCATTGTCAATTCTGACTTGGAATCACAATAGTCTCCTTATCTTGTTAGACTACCATTCTGACTTGAATTTGTTACCCTTGAAAAACATCTTTATCTCCTGACTTTTCTCCATTAAACTCGGAAGTTTTGTAGAACAATGTGGGCAGCATCGTAGGGAGCTTTGTGAGAGAATTCTGCCTTATTACTCCACTAGCATAGACACCCTTATCTCTCCACTGAACTCTCACAAAGCTTGTTGTCAGATTGTGTTGTGCTAACACCCTCCCGCAAACTTGGCCGGGGCTGGAGGCAAAGTTTGGTTTGGAAGTAAATGAGGGCAGCTTTTGACACTGGTTTGGTAAATATGTCAGCAATCTGATTACTGGAGTTTATATGTCGGGTGATAAGATGTCCAAGTGCAACTCGTTCTCGTACAAAATGATAGTCCAACTCAATATGTTTACTGCGGGCATGGAATACTGGATTAATTGTCAAGTGAAGTGCACTAAGATTGTCACAGTAGAGTACTGGAGTAGATTTGAGTGGGATGTTCAGATCTTTGAGAAGAAAGGTCAGCCAAGTAATTTCGGCTGCAGTGTTAGCCATGGACCGATACTCAGCTTCAGTGCTGGAGCGGGAGATTGTATGTTGTTTCTTCGAACACCAAGAGATTATATTTTTTCCGAGAAAGATGCAGTAGCCAGTAGTAGAGCGTCTTGTGATGGGACATCCTGCCCAATCTGCATCTGAAAAAGCAGAGAGATCAAGTGTAGTTTGTGAAGTGAAAAATAACCTGGTATGGAGAGTTCCTTTCACAAAACGTAGGATACGATTGACCATTTTTAAATGTGTAGTATTTGGGGCATGCATGAATTGGGACACAAAATTAACACTCTACGAAAGGTCAGGACGTGTGAGAGTAAGGTATTGTAAAGAACCAACAAGACCCCGAAAATAACTCGGGTCATCCAAAGGGGTGTCAGCGGAGGAGGTCTTTGTCTTTGCTTCAAGTGGTGTACTCATGGGTTTGCAATTTATCATGTTCGCACGTTCAAGGATGGTGAGGGCATAATGAGATTGAGAGAGGTGTAGACCATCTGATGTGTGAGATATTTCAATCCCAAGAAAGTGATGAACATGGCCGAGGTCTTTCATTGCAAATTCACCACTGAGGAGTTGTATAAATTCTGTAACAAGGGTTGCATTTGAACATGTGAGTAGTATGTCATCAACATAGAGAAGAAGAATTAATGTGCCATGATCTGCATGAGAGATAAATAATGAAGGATCTGCTAAACTACAAAAGAAACCATAAATAAGTAAAAAGGTGCTGAACCGATCAAACCAGGCACGGGGCGCTTGTTTAAGGCCATATAGAGCTCGTTGGAGCTTGCAGACATGCATTGGATACTGGGAATCTGACATTCCAGGCGGTTGTTCCATAAATATATCTTCGGAGAGGAAGCCATATAGGAATGCATTTTTGACATCAAGTTGTCGAATGGACCACTGTTGAACAAGTGCAACTGTTATAACCATGCGAATGGTGCTTGGTTTTACCACAGGGGAGAAGGTTTCGGTGAAGTCAATGCCATCAATTTGATGAAATCCTTTGGCAACAACCCTGGCTTTTAAACGATCTAGGGAACCATCAGGTTTAAGCTTTGTCTTAAGTACCCATTTGGACCCAATAACATGCATATCAGAGGTGCGGGGAACCAGTATCCAGGTTTGGTTTTGATGCAGGGCAGTTAATTCTTCATTCATTGCTGCTCGCCAACCTGGATGAGCTAGTGCTGCCTGAACACTCCTTGGCTCTCGTGGGACAGAAGAGGAGTATGTTGTTGATAAAGCATACTTAGGATTTGGCTTAACAATCCCATGGTGTGACCGTGTAGTCATAGAATGAGGGAAAATTACCTGGGGAGACTGATTCGAACTAGGTGGATCAGCTGGTAGAGCTGCTTGGGGAGAAAGTAAACTATCAACGTCATTTGGTTGAACCATATGCAAAGTTGGTGTTGATTCATCTGATTCAGGCATAATAAGTTGGTTTTCCTCATGAAACACAGCAGCAGGGGCTAAAGGAGCAGAGGATGTGGGGCCAGTTCTAGGAGAAGAACTATCATCTTCCCGCACACAGTGATGGGTGATACTATCAGTAGGAAGCATCATCGAAGCAAGTGACTCTGAGTCCTTAAACATTTGGGGGAGTGGGGCAGGAGACAAGGATACTTCACCAAGCGAGGTTGATGAAGGAGTGTCGGTTGTAGGCAATGATGAGGTTGCTGCTATCTTAGAGGACTTTGCAAGAATATTAGTACAAGGTAACCAAGCATCATAAATGCTAAGGGCAAGTTGTGGAGAAGGAGTAAAAGCAAGATCGTTGACAGGTTTATATGGAAAGAGCAATTCATCAAAGACCACATGCCGTGAAATGAAAATTTTTTTGCTTTTTGGATGGAAACATTTATATCCTTTATGAGTACTGCTATATCCTACAAAGATGCAGGGAACAGTTTTGGGATCAAATTTGTTAATTCGTGTGTCCCAAGTGTAAGGAAAGCATTTTGAGCCAAAAGTACGCAGTGAAGAGTAATCCGGATGAGTATGATGTAGCTTAAAGTATGGAGTTTCAAAATTAATGGATGATGAGGGCAAGCGATTGATGAGATAGACAGCAGTAGTGAATGCTTCTGCCCATAGAAATAATGGTGCACAACTATGAAAAAACATGGTCATACCTAGCTCTCGTATGACACGATGGCGTCGTTCAACCATACCTGTTTGTTCTGGAGTATATGGACATGATATCTGATGAATAATTCCTGTGGAAAGAAAATGACTGGAGAGTTTTGAGTTGATGAACTCACCACCTCCATCAGAATGGAAAATTTTGATATGTTTGTTGAATTGTCTTTTGGCATATTGTTCAAAGGCAAAATATGTATTCGTAAAATCAGATTTATATTTGAGTGGGATTATCCAAGTATATTTAGATAAGTCATCAACAAAACAAGCATAGTATCTGAATTTTCCAATAGATAAAGTTGGGGCAGGTCCCCACAAATCACAATGAATTTTTTTCAAAAATATCAGTACTTGAGTGTTCAGAGCTAGAGAAAGGAAGTCTACTGAGTTTTCCTAACTGACAGCTATCACATAGATGTTCAGTTTTTATTGCTCCTATGACAATCAATCAAATCCTTTATTTTTTAATAATTGCAAAGCTGAAACTTGAGGGTGTCCTAAAACGTTGATGCCAAATATCTGCTGATCCGGATTTAAAACGATGAGAAAAATAAAAGTTCTGGTGAGTTGTGAAGAACATAAAGATCACCCTTGCGTCGTCCTGTGATCACTGGTTTGTCCAATTGCTCGTTCCTTAACACAGAAATCAACATCAGAAAATTCACAATTAACTGGAAATTGAGTAGTTTAGTTGACTTACTGAGAGTAGATTCTTTTTCAATTCAGGGACAAACAGAACATTCTTGAGAGGTAAAGCAGTATTCTTTTTGTTTAACAAGAGTATCACCAATACCAAGAATTGGTAGGGAAGATCCGTTGCCTATAATAACACAATCTGTACCATAATATTCACGAATATTAGACAACATACCTGGCTGGCCTGTCATGTGGTTTGATGCTCCTGTATCTGATGTCCATTCAGTTTCTGCTACTGTGTTATCAAGAGTAAGTGCAGCAAGAGCTTGCGGGATATCATCATGTTTTGTAGTCTTCTTGGGTACCCACCAACAGATTTTGGCAACATGTCCTATGGTGCCACAATACTGACATTTTTCATTTCGGTAGAGATTTCTTTCCACTAGAGTCATACGACGCTCTCCTAATGGAGGAGGACGTCGTTGTTGTGGAGCATCAGCATGCCGGTTTTGACCTTCATCTCTGGTTTGTTGTGCCTGAAAGCCTCTTCCATTAGATGAAAAATTTTGGGAGTTATTACGATACCTGTAAGGGAGGTGGGGTTGTTGTTGTTGTTGTCCATAGAATGCTAACTGAGGGATGAATGGTGACGCTGCTGCATCTGACTGACTGGAAAACCAGCTACGTCTTTGATCAAGATTTTGGAGTTGTGAGACCAACTCTGTATATGATGGTCTTGGAGGCTTTAGCATGATAGTTGTAAAATTTTCGTATTGAGGTCCAAGACTCGTGAGAAGACAAAAGACTTTTTCTTTATCAGGGACAGGTTTTCCAATGGCAGCAAGGCTATCACACAATCCTTTGAATTTTTGAATATGCTCACCTATGGTTTTGTCATCCTCTTTACGAAAATATGTTACCTGTTGACGCAGTGTGAATTCACGTTCTTGTGAATCTTGTGCATATGCGTTTTTGAATGCTTCCCACACAGCATAGGCTGTGTCAAGTCCTACAACAAGACTTAATGTTTCCTCAGAAAGTGTTCCAATGATCCACCCTCGCAGAAGGCGGTCTGCTTTTCTCCAAGCAATAAAGGCTTCTGTTAGTTTGGGTTCAAGTTTTTCTCCGGGTGTGATGTTACTGCCATCTAGTGTGATGTATTGGATGGGTGCAGGGTCTTCATTGGTGAGATGGCCAACTAAGTCTTGGCTTTCTGCAAGAGCCAAAGCTTGCTCTCGCCATAGGGGATAATTATTTGGGCTGAGTTTGAGAGTAATGAAATTTCCAACATTTAGAGACAGTGAAGACATTATTTTTTACTTGTATGCTCACACAAGCTCTGATACCATAAAGAAAATCTGAAGACGTGAGTAGAACAATTTGTTCTAATGGTTTGTTTACTGAAACGTGAACATACAATCTTAATTGATTGCATTACACTGCCATTAGCAGAGTATTTAAAGTTGACTGAAGATGACATATACAAGGATTCAAAGAGCTAGCCAACTAAGGATTATCTTGAGTGTTTATCTTGATAAGCATGAACAAGGACATGAGGCGGCTTCCATGCATTGTCAATTCTGACTTGGAATCACAATAGTCTCCTTATCTTGTTAGACTACCATTCTGACTTGAATTTGTTACCCTTGAAAAACATCTTTATCTCCTGACTTTTCTCCATTAAACTCGGAAGTTTTGTAGAACAATGTGGGCAGCATCGTAGGGAGCTTTGTGAGAGAATTCTGCCTTATTACTCCACTAGCATAGACACCCTTATCTCTCCACTGAACTCTCACAAAGCTTGTTGTCAGATTGTGTTGTGCTAACAATTTTCACTTCAAAATCATCTTAAAAGACCATAAAAATCATCTTCATTCCAAGTGCACTAAATAAAAGCCCCCAGATTTCAACAAGTTACCATAAGGGATGAAGATCAAATCCTAATTATGATTAGCACCCGTTGGCTTCCAAGACAAGCACTTAACCATGGGCCTAATATGATATTCAAAGTCCTTTCTTTCTTGATTTAAAGCTCAAACCATTGAAGAGATAAAGAAACTTTTAGGGGTAAGCCCACTCATTATCAAAGTGTCTGAAATTTTCCAAAATGCCCAGTAGATAGGGAGAGATATAGCTTTCGTGGCCTGATTCCATCAATTGTGGGCTTAAAAAAAGGGACCATTTGTGTAGTCATGCATTTTCTTTTATGAAGAGGACCATTTACGTGGTGATACCGTTTCATTGTCTTTAGATTTAAGTGATCCGGGTTATGCTGCTGTGCTGGTGTAGCAAACGCTTATCTTTACATCGTTAAAAAAATAAAATTTTGATTAATTATTAAATTCGTGATTTAGATCATTAACGTCACTTATAAATTTTCTTTTTAGATCATTCCTTGTGGTAACAAATCCATGAAAGATAATAAAATCAGTCCTTTACCTTGTCTGCCAAAGAAAATAGAAAAGCTCTTAGTTTAATTTGTTCATTTGTTACTTTTAATTGAGCAAACAGCATGAAATTCCTTAAAGTGCTTGTGGGAGTCCTCACATGCAAGCATAAAGCAGATTGTAAATGAATCAAACCAAATTTTAACTCAAAAACTACATCAATATTTGAAGATTCAATACATAAAGGCCGATTGTTCAAGATAACTCCCTTAATGTCCTTTGTTTAGCCATATTATCTGTTTTTGGCACTTCTACTTCTAGTTCTTTTTTTTGGAATGTGCACTCAGATTTGATGGGCTTGGCAGGTTATCTTCTTGTCTTGTGGTCTTTTTATTTGTCTTAGTTGTCCTTTCAATCTTAGGATTGAATACTAGTGCACCTGTATGGGAAGATCTTAGCATAAATAAGTTAATTATTAAAGGAAAATTAGATAAAACTTCCCTGACAACGATGCCAAAATTTGGTTAGTTGTCAGAACCTTCATGACATGATTCTGACTTTATTATCACAAACGAAATAAATTCGTAGTATAATAGTGAAACCCAGGTTGAACCCAATGGAAATTTCATTTAATCTCCTTGCAATATATTGAAATAAAAAAAGAATGGGGGATTTGAACAAAACAATTAAATTTTTTTTCTAAAAATAAAAACAATAAATTCATATGTTGATAACTCAATTTAGAGGTCTAGACATCCATTTCTATAAATTTGTTGATCATCAAAATAAAATAAATAACCTTTCAATTCAAGTAAATAAATTCGATATCCTTTAAAACTAAGGGGAATCGAAGAAATTATGAATAAATTAATTAGATTAAGCTATCTAATCAATTTTCTTACCATCAAGTGAATTTAATAGTGAAAAACAATTTTAATTCACTCGACATAGCCTTATGAGCAAAGTTTGTAGAATTTATTCTAAGCAACTATTCAAAAGCTTGAGCAATTTAAACTTAGCTTATTCATCCCTAATAAATTAAAGTGATAGTTCTAACAATCAATTTAATTTCTTTGCCTTTTATTTTAGTCCCCAACAACAATTATGGATTGAAAAAAACTAGAAAGCACATATATACTATCTTAAAACAATTTAATAAGCATGAACAAAAATCAATAGTGTAATTCTAAAATAAGGATAAATAAGTACTTAAATATAAAATAATTACAATGATAACGTTACTTCTCACAACTTAATAATGGAGATGGTGTCTATTACCCTTAATTCAAAAGCCAAAGTTTAGTTCATAGTTATAGAAAAATTAACAAAAATAGAGAGAAAAGAATGTTGCAGAGAAGAAGAAAAGAATTGTTTCCGCCGTGATTTACTTCCTTTATTTCCTTCCTCAGCTACTGTCTTTCATTAAGATTCTTCTCCTAGTTAAAAGTCCTTGATGTTACTTACTTCCTTCTTCTTTATCTGGTCATTAAAGTTGGTTAAATCCCTCAAATTTGTGCTGAAAACTGATTATGTTGCTGTCATAACTCTATTGTAATTTAGACTCTATTGCAACTTAGACTTTGTTTCTAACTTGGTTTCTTGTAATATTCAACCATTTCAACTGTATTCTTTCATCCATGGAATGTTAGAAGCTTGATTTGCATCTTTCTTGGATCCTAAGAGCCACCATTTATATGTCAAACTCTTAGGTGTAGTGGGATGCTCGACATCGTTAGTTTCCTCATCAAATTAGGAGACCAATCTCGTCCTTCATCTTACATCTAACTTTTTTCCTTCAAAATGATTTTATTTGACCTGACATCCTTTATAAAAGTTGTAATCCTGTATATGTAGATGATTTTTGGCTTTTGAATCACATGATTTTGACATTTGAGGTTTAAGATATGTCCATTTGAATCTGTAGGTGTGAAAGTAGAGAATTCTGCTGCAAATAGGATTTCAGCCTGATTTTATAGGTCTAACTTGGATTTATGAATGCTTGATATGAGTACTTTAACTTTTGTTTAATCCACATTCACATTCTAAAATTATAACTCGCTGAAAAACCTATAACAAAAAGCATGGTTTGAAACATAAAATGCAGAAATTCTTATCTTTTAACAATTAATTCATAAAACTTAGGCATGCCAAACTCATAAAAATAACTTCCAATAAGCTCAAAATACATTAAAAAACATAATGTAAAAGGAACAAATATATATATATATATATTGCACTTATCAAGTATTTCCAAGAAATAGAGTCACGAAAGGCCACAAACCTATATGTTTAAAACAAAAAAAAACAAATTCATACTCATACAATATTAGAAAGTTAATTTTTAAAAGAACAAATATTTTAATTGTCTGTGTAATTTTTTTATAGGCAATAAAATGCATTAAAACACTCAATAATAGGCATACGAGAACCATAATAAATTTGCAAAGACCAAGGATCTATAGAAGACAGAGAAATAGCTAACTTATAACCAAGAAACACAAGAACGTTGAAAAAACCAAAAATCAAAAACGCATGCCATTGTTTCTTCAATGCAAGAAAACTCCACTTTGGTAGTATCATTGAGGATTGTAGTAGTAGCTAACAACTTCAGAAAAAAACAAAAATCATGCCCATGTATCCTCTTGAGTTTCATAAAACATCTAGCTTTATAAGATAAATGTTTGTGTTCTCTGTATCATAAACAATTATATCATAATTCCCGTTGCATCTCTCTATGTATCCATAATGGTATATCTCCATTGATACTTCAAATGTCTAAAATCTTGTTAAATCATGAAGTAACAAATCAAGACTAAATCAGTTAAAATTAAGTTCTTAGCTTCAAATCCAACTAAAATAGGACGTGAAGATAAAGTTAGCATGATGAAGTTGACAAAGTTGAGGCCAAGGCTGCTAATGCAATTTAATGTTATTGTTGACTTGCAACAAAAATCTCTTGTATCCATCTGGATTGATCTCTAACAATAGAATCTATTAGCCTTTTTGAAAGTTTTCGATTCAAAAATAAAAAAAACTTGCAGCCGAGAGTCCTATGTAGTAGCAGAAACAAGGATTACACTTGTAAGACAACTATAATGTTAAATAAAAGAGGCATTTACCTTTGTTTTATTGTTTTAGGACCAATAGGTAGGACATGAAAGTGAAGGCGTGATAGAATAGATAGGAGTGCTAGAAAAATCATAACCACTAAAATCCATCACTAAATCCAAGTCAAGAGAAGCCAAAGTAGTACTATGAGAATTGAGGTCGAAGCAGCTTGACCAAAATGAGTCACAACATAAGAAGATGGTGATGAGTGTCATAACCCCCTTTTGGGTTATTCTTCAAATTCACTTTTTCTCTTTCAAAAATCAAAAAAACATATTCGGACTAAAAACAAAAAAAATAAAAAAAATAATAACAGTGAGAAGAAGATGTCGGAGTGTCCAGAAAATGGCTAGAAATTGGTTGAGGAGGTTAAAAAATTCAAAGATTGAAATTTAACAGTATATCGTTGATTGATGAGAGCCCTGTTGAAAAAAAAAAAAAATTCAATTTAAGAAAAAAATGTCCAAAATAAGATGTTTATGGACTCAATTAAATTTTATTGGAAGTTTAATTGAATTTTTAGAGGGTTTAATTTTAAGAAAAATTATTTTTTTAAGTCAATTTGGGCTTTAATTGGAAGAAATTAAAGTTTAGGGGTCAATTACATTTTTTAAGAGTTGATTTGGTCAAGTCATGGGCTCAATTGCATAAATATTGAAATTTAATGGCCAATTAGGGACTTGATTAAATAAATTCAAAACCAAGGACCAAAATAAAAAATATGCTGAAATCTGGGGTTTGAATTGAAGTTTATCAAGGGTGAAATTGAACAAAATTGAAGTTTGAGACCAATCAGAGGTGTAATTAGAGATAAATCACATATTAAAAGACTAAAGAGTAATGGAAAAAAAAATACTGTTCATTCTTCTTCTTCAGAGAAGTTTGCCCGAGAGGCCTCATTCCCTAAGGCATTTGACGCGAACTTGTTTCTCTTCCCCAAATTAAAGTGGAAAATTGCATGAAAACAATCCACTGACACCTGACAACACGATAGTAAATTGCATATTAAATTGCACAACTGTTACCAGCTTGAATAAATATTTTTGTTAGAATTCCTTTGTGACTGTAATGCTAGCACGCATTGATAGCATCACTCTTGAAGAAATCTACTCCTTTTTGCTAAGCTCTGAAGCTCACTTTTCCCGGCATCAACTCACTCCAACTGTCTAACAACCTTCTGCAAATATTGCACAGCAACAATACCTTTTTTAAAGACATGACTTCTTTCGTGATAAGGGGCGTGGCAATCATGGTGGTTATAATTCAGCCAACAAAAATAACAATCAACCTCTTATCATTTGCCAAATTTATGTTAAATCTGGACACTCTACTAAAAAGTATTATTTTCAATTTGATCTATCTTATCAGGATGCACCATCACTACAATCAAAACAAACATTAGAAGCAATGAGCCATGACTCCAACAACAGTTGGGAAACTGAGTGGCATACAGGTACAAGAGCCACACATCATCTCACTAATGATGATACTACTCTGAATGTATAGAAAACTGACACAATGGTGTAGACAGTGTGCAAGTAAAAAATGGGCAAGGTTTGTAAATCTCAAAAATGGGTCTTCAAAACTTTCAACTCTTTCTTCTACTTTTGTTCTTAACAAGTCCTTTTTTTGTTCCTGAAATACAAAAGAATTTTAATATCCGTGCACCAATTTTTGTGTTAACAATGAGGTTTATTTTGAGTTTCACTCTTATTATTTTCTTATAAAGGATTACTCGAGGAAGGTTCTTTATCGAGGCCATCTCAATGATGGACTCTATTTGTTCACCAATAAAACCATCCTCCCTCAAGCCTTTTCTATTGTTCGTATCTTGAGTGGCATCATAGACTTGGCAATGCATCTGTTCCAATGGTCAATAAAATCTTATTTCACTTTGCTTTTTTCCTTATAGAGAAAAATAAAACACACAATATGTGCCCTAAATGTTAAATGACGAAAAGCCATGATTTACCTTTTATATCTTCTACTTTTGTTTCTTCAAAACCTTTGGATTTAATTTTCACCAATATAAGGGGGCCTGCATCAATGCTCTCAACATCTGGTGCTAAATATTATGTTAGCTTTCTTAATGGTTATTCCAAGTTTCTTTGGTTATTTCCTATTAAACTAAAAATATGATTTGAAGAAGTCCTTTTTAACCTTTTAGGCATATGTTGAAAAACATTTTTTGAAAAAAAATAAAAGCAATCCAATCAGACTGAGTTGGAGAAGTATCGACAACTAAACATCGTATTTTCCAACAAAATGGCATTAACCTATCACCTTGGGCTTGCCCAAATGACACGCATCAACAAAATGGCTCAATTGAACACAAATATCGAACACATTGTTGAAGTTTGGTTTTGAGCCAGTTAGCTTATTTTGAATTTGCCTATAATATATTGGGAAAGATGCATTTCAAACCACTACCCTATGTTATAAACAAACTTCCTACACCTATTTTTAAAAAAACAAGTTGCCTTTTGAAATGGCCTAATAATAAATTCCCTAACTATTGTTTTATATGTGCGTTTTGGTTGTGCCTGGTGGCCGAACTCAAGACCATATTAACAAGAATTAACGTTCAATTTCAGATTTAAAACCTGCATTTTCATTAGTTATAGTCTTTGTCCTCAGGGTACAAGTCTCTATAGGTAAAAATCTATGTTTCTAGATATGTTATCTTTGATGAAATACTCTTCCCTTACTCAAAAAGAGCTTGGCTCTATGGATCCATAAAAACCCCTCTTCAGAGTCTGTGTCCCTTCCTTTACCAAAAATAAGTGTAGCCACTATCCTCATGTCCCCCGGATTTTGCAACCTAAACATATATTTCTTACAATGCACACAAGCTGCACCCTTTGTTGTTGATTTCTGCAGGAACAGAGCAAGCTCGATCTCCAGAAATTTCTATAGTGGCCTAGTCATCTGCATTTCAAACACTGGAAAAATATATGATCGGGCTTTTTCAACGAGGAAGAATTCATCTGGTTCTCTATTGCTCTTTTCCACCCCTTACTCTAGCTTTATCGACAGTCAACCTGTGTTCTCTATGTTAATACATAATGTTTTGATTTTGAAATATTTCAAATTTTAATAATTAAGAGATTATGAGTTAAAAATTTTTACTGTCTTGTTTTTTTTCTATATATGATAATTGTGGATTTAATATAAGATTTAAGTTCAAATTTTCTTATTTAAAGATGTAATAAAAATTAATATAAAATGATTCATATATCTTATCCATAATTTAAATTCAAGATAATTTTTTAAAGTTATTATTCACATGTAAAATTCAAGAGGGCGTTACCGTCCTTCCCTGGCTTAAGCCCAGTTTTTTATGGTTTCTAAAAGTCTGAATCCACAAGCTCACATATTGTTGGACCATGCACGTCTGCAAGCCCTTCAAAATACTGTACGTCTCTTTCTCTTTTGAGTTTGCTTTTGTGCAAGATTTGAAAATGAAAATTTAGTTTTCCTACTTGCTTATCCTATAGTCTCTCTTTTTTTTAGAGTAGCTTATCCTATAGTAATGTTTTTTAATTAAATACTATAAGAATAAAAGGAGAAGCAATTTACTAATTTGACTCTGCATACGAAAAAACAAGAATTTATTTTTTCCTGACGGAATACAGTACAGAAAACCTTATTGAATGGAACGAATTCACGGTTGATTCTGGTCTCCTCATGCTGCTCACTCACTCACACACATGATCTAGACAGCCAATTAATTAAAGTTTTACTTTTTAAGCAAGAGCTGGAACCATCTAGCTGAACTCTTCAGATATCGTTTCAAATTATTCTTGAAATCAACATAAGTCACACCGAAGCGAACAGTGTAGCCAGCATCCCATTCGAAGTCGTCCAAAAATGACCATATATAGTATGCCTTCACGTTAGCCCCCTTCCTGCATGCCAATGTTCAACCAATAGCTTACCATCTTAACTATATCTTAATCCAGATATATCTAATAGTTTTTATACTAAGAAGAAACTATAAAAGAGTGTAATTAAAAGGTCCATTAATTCAGAAATTTCTGTATATGTTTTGCCTAGAATGACGTTCAAGGAATTAATTTACATGATAATTTAAAATTAAGATGTTGAAATACTAAACTGGATAGCTTTTCAAAAGATATGAGAGGTGGGCACTGTGGTATCTTATTCTCCAACTATCCTTGAGGGCAAAGGCAAGCGGTCGCGACGCATTTTCAGCAATTCCTGCCAAGAAGAACACATTAATCAGTCGCTGACAAAACCGTGTTAGTGAGTTCAAATTATTGAAAAATAAAAAATAAAATAGCAGCTGCATGTCTTGCCATTTTCAGTAATAAAAACTGGTGGATTTTTGTAATTATCTTTGATGTACAAAACTA
This sequence comes from Populus alba, assembly GCF_005239225.2. NCBI lineage: Eukaryota > Viridiplantae > Streptophyta > Magnoliopsida > Malpighiales > Salicaceae > Populus > Populus alba. Next base: position 26,388,475 of record NC_133284.1, on the reverse strand, counting down.
GAATTCTCAAGGCTGAAGTCTTCCTCCTCGGCTGCTCTTGAATTTCCATTTTCTGCAGAAGAGATTAAAGCAGCTGTGTGGGATTGTGATGGAAATAAAGCCCCAGGTCCTGATGGTATTAACTTTCTTTTCATCAAGAAAGCATGGAACATTATAGGTCAGGACATTATCCAGATGGTTGATGAATTCTATCGGACTAATCTCCTCCCTGTAGGTATCAATAGCACCTTCGTTACTCTTATTCCAAAGATTAAAAGTGCTATCAAGCTATCGGATTTCAGACCTATTAGTTTGGTGGGTAGCCTATACAAGATTTTCTCAAAGATTCTTGCAACTAGGTTGAAACATGTTATGCCAGAGGTCATCTCTCATCATCAAAATGCTTTCATCAAAGGGAGGCAAATTTTAGACAGCGTCTTGATTGCAAATGAGGTCCTTTCTTTCATCAAGAAGAAAAAGGGTAAAGCTTATCTTTTCAAACTAGATTTTCATAAAGCCTTTGATTCGGTGTTATGGGAATATATTAATGACATCATGGCTAGTATGGGCTTCGGTAGTAGATGGCGAGGGTGGATAATGCAATGCATATCAACGGCAAAAATGTCTGTGCTTGTTAATGGGTCTCCCACGGAGGAGTTCTGCTTAGCTAAAGGCCTACGCCAAGGAGACCCTCTCTCTCCGCTTCTCTTCAACATTGCAGTCCAGGGTTTGAGTTGTATGTTGCAGCGTGGCTGTGATTTGGGCTTGACTTCGGGTATAAACATTGACAATTCAGGGCTTGTCATATCTCACCTACAGTTTGCGGACGACACCCTTATGTTCAGCTCAGACTCTCTTCATAGCATGCAGAACATTAAATGTATCCTATTATGCTTTGAACTTGTCTCAGGGCTGAAGGTCAATTTTCATAAAAGCAGTATTGTGGGTGTGGGTGTAGCAGCTCATACATGTACCTTCACAGCTCAGCTTCTCAGATGCAAGCAGGATCAGTTGCCTCTCATGTATCTTGGGCTCCCCATCGGTGGAAACTTGGGCAGAGCTACAATGTGGAACCCTATTTTGCGCAATATCAGTTATCGGTTGGCTTCGTGGAAAGGCAGATTCTTATCTATTGGGGGTCGTTTTGTGCTTGATTAAATCTGTGCTCAACAATCTCCCCATCTACTACCTATCTATGTTCCCCATGCCTACTACAGTAGCCTCCAAAATTGATCAGAAACTTCGATCCTTCCTCTGGTCTGGAAATGCGGAAAGGCACAAAATATGCAATGTTAGCTGGGCAACTGTTACTCTTCCAAAACATGCGGTGGTCTTGGGATTGGTTCTTTTAAGGGACAAAAATACAGCTCTGCTCTTTAAATGGTTATGGAGGTTTAGGTTGGAGGAATCAAGTATGTGGAAGGGTGTGATCAAAAGCATCTACAACACCAATTGCTCTAATCTGCTGCTGCAAGCTCCTATTCCAGGAACTGCAACTACATGGTCTCGGATTGTCAATCATTGTGTGAGAAATAATAAGTTGCAGGATATTGTGAATGAGCAATCTTTGGTCCTTATCGGAAATGGCAAGAAAACTTTGTTTTTTGGCTTGATTGCTGGCTTAATGATCACTGTTTAGCAGATCACTTCCCTACTCTTTTCCAATTATCCAATGACAAAGATGCCACCATTGCTAAGATGGGAATGTGGGAAGGGTATGAGTGGATTTGGTTTTTTTCATGGATACGTCCACTACGGGGGCGCAACATTGGCTTGCTTGATCAACTATATGCAATCCTATCAATAGTACTCATGGACAAAGATGGAGAGGATAGACTAATTTGGAAGGACAATAATTCAGGAAGATTTTCAGTGAAATCTCTCTGCGGATTGTTGAGTCCAAAGCTTTCCACAAACAATGCCTTCTCATTTTGCTGGATTTTGGAAAGGTATTGTCCCTCCTAAGGTAGAGATCTTTTGCTGGATGGCTATCATTAACAGACTCAACACCCGATGTAATGTTGGTTCGAAGAGGTATCTTGAGTAGCTCGGAATCAAATTGCCCTATTTGCCTTGTTGAAGCAGAATCGGTGGACCATATTCTGCTTCACTGCCATAAGCATTGGCTCATTTGGTCCAAAATCATTAAATGGTGGGGTTTAGTTTGGTGTTGCCCAAAAAGAGCTTCTCAGATATGTGGTCTCAATGGTCTTCCATGGTGCATGGTAATTTTCAAAGGAAGGCATGGTTGATGTTGTTCTTCTCAGTGGCATGGTCTCTTTGGCTCCTTCGAAATGATCTCATTTTCCAACAGAAGACACCTGATTATGACTCAATTTTTTTTCTTATTATCACCCGTCTATGTCTTTGGCTAAAAGCTATCCATTCAGATTTTCCATACTCCCCTTCAGATCTGATCAGATCGGCAGATGGCTTGCTTCGGTGGTCCAATGCTCACTCTTTCAGGATTAAAAATATATGGTCTCCTCCTATGATTAATAGGCTCAAATGGAATGTGGACGGCTCTTTCTCTTGGTAAGCCAGGCCCCTCTGGAATAGGTGGTGTGCTGCGAAATCATCATGGCCATGTGCTCGGTATGTTCTCTGTTCCAGTTGGTATTTTAGACTCTAATATTGCTGAGTTAAGGGCTATTGTGAAAGCCATTGATCTATCAGCATCTAATTGTCATTTACACCATCAACACCTCATCATCGAATCTGACTCTGTCAATGCTATTCGCTGGATGAATAATCCTCTCAGTCGTCACTGGAAGCATCATAATTTGTTCTCTCCTATGTTAATAGACTGAAAGCATATTTTGTTTCAATCACCTTCTCTCATATCTTTCGTGAAAGTAATTGCATGGCAGATGGTTTGGCTAAGCAAGGAGTGCGGAGATCAAGTGAATTTGTTGCCTGGCTTTGAATCCACCATTTTTCTATGGGCTTGCTATTGTTTCTTCTCCCATTATGTCTTTGAGTATTTTCTGTTTTGTTTTGTTGAGGAATGTTTAGTTTCAGCTCATTTGGATGGATTTGTATGGTTTTCTTTGCTTTGGTTTATCTTAAGTTGCGCTTTATCCTTCATATGACTTTATGCCATATTAAGATATTGCGTAGCTTTTGTTCTATTCCCGTCAGACTTTGACGCTTATATAATATACACATCTTTCAAAAAAAAAAAAAAAACAGCAGAACATCTTGTATTCCCCTCGGGTACACGTAAAGCCAGTTCAAGTCAGTCTGCAGCAAACCATTTACACCATAATTAGTCTTCTTATTAATTAGATTCTGTAAGGCAGTGAATGATTCAAAATCCTTTGGCCTTAATCTCTATATATTCGGAAATCTAAAAAAAAAAAAACAAATAAAAAACCGTACCGGTGTGCCTATGGGAACTCCATTTTTCTCAGCTGTGATGACAAAAATATATTTGTGAGATCAATTAATATATATATTTCGTCAAATAAACCCTAATTAAAACAAGGCACAGAAAATCGAGCATACTAGTTTGACTGACACGCCTGTCGTCGGTATAACTAAGGTTAGCCCCGGTAGCTGTCAAAGGAATGCTTTCTGCATAATTTGCTGTATAGTAGTTTAAGCCAAGAAAATCGAGGGATCCTTTTAGCATTGCAGACTGTTCTTTGGTAAATTTCGGAAGTCGATTTCCAACCAAAGACCGCATGCTATCGGGGTAATCACCAAATGTAATTGGACGTGCAAACCTATAAAGGATTAAAAAGAAATTGATCTATATCAATAATATGATGTGTTAGGCGCTAATTAATCAAGCATCATTAAAGAAAATAACTCGAAATTCTACCGAGTCGTTAAGTATTAAATTACCATCCAAACATGAAATCCAAAGCTCTGGAAACAGCTATGCGGTCAGCAGTTGTATTAAATTTTGGTAAGAACCAATGGCTTACGATTGTAATTCCAATTTTCCCCTTTTGAATAGCCTGCACAAAATCCAAGCAAGCTCATTGAAGCTTTGAGTACTATATATACGCTTTAATAGTTTTTAAATGTTAAAAGATAAAGCTTAGATCAATAATTTTGAAGGATACAAACCTGGTACTTGTCCTTGTATACTTTAACGGCAGCTCCATGGCTAAGAATCATGTTGTGGGCAGCAACATAGGGCTCGACGGCGGAGTTGCCGCCAGGGCAGTTTCCGAGAGGAGAACATCGACCGGGTGCAAAGGAACCGAAATTGTAACCATTAATAGCCAGCCCATTTGGTTCGTTCATTGTTATCCAATATTTCACTCGATCACCAAATGTTTTGAAGCAGAAGTCTGCATACTCTGCAAAATCATCTCTGCTCAAAAAATTTGAAAGTTAGTAATAACTTTAAGGAAGTCGTTTTTGTGGGAATTCATTCTCTGTTCAAAATCATCTTCAAAATCATTTTTGTGGGAATGCAACTGGACAAAGAAGCAGAGGATCGGTTTGTCTGGAAAGCCAATAACACAGGAAGATACTCGGTTAAATCTCTATGTGGGCTTTTATCTCCTAGTTCTCCATTGAACACTGTCTTCTCCTTTAAGGGGATTTGGAGAGGTCTCGTCCCACCTAAAGTAGAGGTTTTTTGCTGGATGGCCATCATCAACAAAATCAACACCCGCAGCATGTTAGTTAAAAGAGGCATACTGGATATCTCAGCTGCAATCTATCCGATCTGCTTGGCTGAGGAAGAAATGGTCGACCACCTTTTTATTCATTGCTACAAGCACTGGCTCATTTGGTCTAAAATCATCAATTGGTGGGGCTTAGCTTGGTGTTGTCCAAGGAACTTGGCAAATCTCTTCTCTCAGTGGGACTCTTTGGTTTATGGCAAATTTCAGAAAAAAGTATGGGTGATGTTGTTCTTTTCTGCGACATGGTCTATGTGGCTTCTTCGCAATGATGTAATATTTAAGCAGAAGATCCCAGATTATGATACTTTGTTCTTCCTTATTGTTACTCGGCTTTGCTTATGGTTAAAGGCTATTGAACCGGATTTTTCCCTACTCCTCCTCAGATTTGCTTCGATCTGCTGAAGGTCTGGTTCGGTGGACTAATTCTCAAAAGTTGAGGATTGGTATTATGTGGTCTCCCCCTATGACGAATAGATTCAAATGGAATGTTGATGGATCCTCTATCGGAAAACCTGGCCCCTCCGGAATAGGTGGTGTTTTGCGGAATCATCATGGAATACTTTTAGGTATTTTTTCTATGCCGATTGGGATCTTAGACTCTAATGTAGCTGAGCTGAGAGCAGTAGTCAAAGCTATCGAATTGTCAGCCTCTAACTGCTTCTTACATCATAAACATATTATTATCGAATCTGATTCTGCCAATGTCATTAGCTGGATGAATAATTCTTATAATAGGCCTTGGATTCATCATAAACTCTTCTCTTCAGCTCAGAGGCTAGCTTCATGTTTTGATTCAATCACCTACTCTCATTCTTACCGGGAAAGCAATCACATGGCAGATCATCTCGCTAAACAAGGAGTGCACCGAATATCTGATTTTGTGGCTTGGCTATGACCCTCATAGATAATTTATCGGTACTTTGTTTAATCCAATGCAGATTATGTTGATTGGGGCATTCTTTTGGCTCCTATGCAGGAACCAGATGGTGGAAGGTTTTTATTGAGTTTGTAGGGTTTATGTTAAATAGGTTTGCTAGCTAATTCAGCAAACTTTTTCTCTGTGTAATGATTGCATTGCACAATTTTGCATTACTTAATAATAACAGCTTCTTTAAAAAAAAAAAATCATCTTTGCTTTGTCCTTTTTGTGGTAAAGACACGGAAAAGGTTACTCATCCTTTTCTAATTGTTATATTGTTTGAAAATTGTGCAACTATTTTGTAAACTATTGAATGATGCAAGATATTTCACTGATATATGGATCTAACAATATACGTACACTATCTTGGAGCTTAGGAATCCACCGTACTCATCATAGAGACTTTGTGGAGGATCATAATGGAGTAACGTCACAAGGGGTTTTATACCTGCTCATATTAGTAAAAAGTAAATAAAAATACACACACACACACTGATTTTATAGAGAGAATTAGAAAAACAATATTGATGGGAATTTGACCATTGTGAAGAAGCTCGTTGATGACGTTGTTGTAGAACTTAACACCCAGTGGGTTCACTCCTCGACTAACTTTTCCCTCTGAAAACAGAAGTGATACATAATATTTATTAGATTCCACTCATGAAAGAGGAAAATGTAATTAATAGGGAAAAGAGACTTGGAAATCTCACTCGGCAATATTCTGCTCCAAGAAAAGGAAAGCCTGAAGGTATCCAAACCAACACGTTTCATCAATTTTATGTCATCCTGTAACATTTCAATCAAAGTTGGTTAAGATTAAGCGAAGAACATAGCAATTAATTTGTTGTTTAATATAAATAGTAGCCGGGAACACCTTGAACTTGTGATAAAAATCGCTTGCTACATCTCCATTGCTGCGATCCCAAATCTTTTCTGTTATCAACCATAAAATGATTAAGAACATAGATAATAAACAGTAATATTATATTAAAACCAATGACTTATTAGTTTTAATATCAGTTATAATTTTTTCTATTTTTGGAAACAATATCATTTTTGAAATCAGCTAACATAGTAACTAGATTTTCTTTAGGTTTCCCCAATTTCGAGGCAGTCTTTTGTAAATTTTATCTTAATGCTAAATAAAATTATGCTTCATTATTTTTCCAAATAAATCAAGAGCATGTTTATTTTTATGTTTTAAAAATATTTTTTAAAAAATTAATTGTTTCATTTTAAATTAATATTTTTAGGTGTTTTCAGATTGTTTTGATGTGTTAATATCAAAAATAATATTTTAAAAATAAAAAAATATTTTTTAATGTATTTTCAAATAAAAAACATTTTAAAAAATAATTATCACCACATATTTTATAAGAAAATAGCAAATCTATCCCTCTACTAAAACTCTTATCTTAATTTTGTAAATGATAAAGGAGAATAAAAGGTTTCTCAATTGAGATCTAAAACATCCTTCATTTTTTATGGATTGGATGCCAAATCTATTATATCTATAACGGCACAAACTCGGAAAAGGGGCTTGGTGTACGACTGAACAATTTTTGGTTTTTAAAATACAATACTGAGCTGGATCTCTTATCCTCACCGTAAAAAAAAATAAAAAATATTGCAGTACATTGATGCATATCGGTCCATTAATATTTTTTTTTTCCTATTCATTCATCATAAAATCTTGAAATATGGAATATAGAGAATCACAGTAACTTCCTATTTAAAATTGTTACAATTATTTAATAAAAATATTCAATGTCTTAGTGGTGAGTTTCATTTCGTTTTTTTAAACAGCTTGGAAAAGTGCAGTTTAATTGGATAGAATTCTTTTTTTTTTCCTTTTTCGTTGATATGTTCATGGGATTTTATGCTACACAATAAAGAGTAATCCTTCTCTGTTGCCTGTATATAATGAAAAAAACACCAACCATTAAAACCCAAGCCTGTTAACTGAAAGAATATATAGATAAACACAATGTGTAGGTCAAGCCTACTTGTGTATGAGAACTAATTGTTTAAATAGTAAATAGACAAAAATGGAGAACAAATAGAAAAAAGAAAAAAAGGGTAAAGAATGACTGTAGAACAGCCGGGGGATAAAAAATATAAATCAGCACTTGATCTAAAGATTATTTATATATCTTGATAGGACATTTAATGAATAAATAAACAAATATAACTTCAGTCAAATAAAGTTTATTTATTTATGTTTAACCTTGAGCAAAGATTTGAAAAAATAAATAAATATCTGAACATTTGAACTACATTATTATAAACCATACATAACAAAAAAAGAATAAAAATAAATAACATGAAGAAGAAGAATATTTGAACGACATTATTATATACGAAAAAAGGATCACCATGCATTAACATTAAAGTCACAAACCTGGATGTTCCCTCGTGAATTTATCCCATATGCTAAATCCCCTTCCGTCAATCAGTGCTGCTCCTTCAATCTGTGTAAATTAAAGAAAATAATTATGGACATTCAAAACGGAGCAAAGATTTATCCCATATGTTTTCTAGTTTCACTCTTTTTATTTTTTGTAAGGCCTCATAGAAGATTTTGTTTTTTTTTTTTTTTCATAACACTAATTTTTATTCAGGGAAAATTCTTGTGAGAAAGAAATTAATGGACTTAAACCTGATAGGCAGCAGATCCAGCTCCGAACAAAAAACCAGGTGGGAAACTGCTTCGGCTAAACGGGACAAGAGGGCTTGGTTTTGCACCATGGATGGTTGCTACCAAGCAAATTAAAGCCAGGAACAAAACTAGTAAAGGACCTCTAATTGCCATTGCTGACTTTACTGATCAACAATGCCTCTACACTGCCCAATTTATTGAATTGATGGAGATATTCAAATCATAATTAAATGTACAACTATATTATTTTAAAATCCATAAAATCTTTTACTTCCAAAACATATCTTGTTTCATATATTATTTTAAATCCTTTCTCGATATGGATGCCGGCATATTATGCAATAGAATACCACTAGCTGTTTAGACTTGTTCTATTCTAAAATCTTTTCTTGGCAATTTGGTCTATCTTTTACGATATTCTTGTCTCGTGACCAGCAAGACAAATCGGTTAATTCTATTACAAAACTAGACAAAGCATTAATAGTCCATGATTTTCAAATCTTTTTTCGTTTTCAGCTGCTTTCTTATAAATGTATATTCATAGAGATTGAATGAAAATTGTTTGCTACATATCACCGAATTTAAAGAATCAATGGCTTGAGTTTTTTTGGAGCGGAACGACGAGATCAATGGCTAGACCCCATCCTATAATGGCCAAATAAGACTCTAGAATACTCGCTATGTTCACGTGTATTGTATTGACACAAACATTATCTAGAAGGGTTTGGTGACCGTTAATGTTGAAACATAGCGATTGAAGGAGTGTATTGTTGCTGTGGAGCTATAAAGGAGTGTATTGTTGCAGGTACAAATACTTGTTGAGATTACAAAGTTTGATTTGACTCTCGAGCTACCAACACAGATCGGGTGAAGGGTTATCCTTAGTTACACGTTCTATTTGAGGACTGTCTTGATTATTTATTATTAATGATGATTAGGGATGTCAATAAAACAATTATAAAAGAGCCATTAATGACTCCTATCAAATTTGTTATAGAAAACACTAAATGATAATGTTCCAAAATTCTACATGCTCTGGATTGAGATCATTTGATATTTAATTTGAATAGCAGTTAATTATAAGTTCAAGTCAATATTCTCTTCTTTAAAGATCACGAAGTATAGATGATTGGTGGTTAAAAACTTAACACCTGTAAAATAATTTTTTTTATATAGGTGTCGCACCCTCGCGGCGGAGCGCTGCATCGCGACGACCATTCGATTGAATTTCAGGGTTTTTCTTTTGTGTAAAGGAGTCGCCACCTAGTATTATGGTCACTAGGAACCCTAACTGGTCTTTCAGAGATTCTAAGGCAAGGGACTGGTTGCGTAAATGGAAGGTATTAGCACCCCTAGTACGCTCTACCTAAGGTAAGCTGCTTGGTGTTTGGGTTGCTCTATAATTGCTATGGTGTTGGTGTTTTCTAATCCCATCAGTTTTTCTAGATTTGATTCAAATAAAATTTATTTGGATAGAAATCCAAGGAGATTCCATGTGCTTTGAAAGCTCATTTTTCCCTTAGTATTTCAAGAGTTTGCGACTTGTAAATCGCAAGGAGGAAATTTTTTTTTTTTAGAAATCTAGGGCACTAAAAAATCTATATATATATATATATATATATATTTTGTATTTTATACTCTTATGGCTCGTAAACCGTGGAGCAAAAACAAGTAAATTGAAATGTCCTCGATTATAATCAAGGCTTTTTCAAGGATGTGTGCGGATTTATTACTCCCAATAATATTTTGGATATTTGTCATTTAAGAATTTCTTTATCCAAATATTAGCGGTGAATAATACATGAATTCCCCCCAAAATAGGATTTTTATATTTTTTTGGAATATTGGCTAATACCCTTTGGGGTTTTACAAACATGTTGTAAAATCCAGAAATGCAAGAAAATAATTTTTGGTTGTGTTTAAGAAATCCATGCAGAAACATATTTTTTGAAACTTCCAATATGTATATTTTTTTTTATATATATAAAAACATTCAAAACATGTTAGATTATTGGCCGTATGCAACACACAAGAAAACATTTTTTTATATAAACATTTTTTTTTGTTGACGAAAACCGGGTATTTTAATACTGAATTTGTATTTCTATGGTATAAAAATACAAACCAATATTAAGTCATTTCGACAAAAAATATGCAGCAAAACCAACAATATTTTTTTTCAAGATTTTTCAGAATATTTTCTCTTTTTGTTTCTTTAAAATACACACACACACACACACACAGATATAATATTATATATAATAATATATATTATAATATATTATGTGGGCTGGGCTGGCCCAGATAAACGGGCCAAACTCAGCCCCAAAAGGGTTGGGCCGGATTCGGCCCAACAAACTCCCCTCTTAGTCTGGGCCAGATCCGGCCCAGACAGTAAGACTAGGCCAAAACCATTCTGGCCCGAACAGCGTAGCAGGTTTCAATCCCATGCTCGGGATTGCCCCCATGGTACTCGCAAGTCAACTTGGGCTTGTACCAAATTAGAAATGGTGGTTGTAGTGGTAGTGTAGGGATAAGAGCTATCTGTCCAATGCTCAACAGTTTGGCGTACATGTCCTTCAAAGGCATGGGTAACGGCGACAATTGTTCTGAAGTGTATCTTGTATGGGGTCTTTGGTAGTGATTTTGGTTGTTTGGCAGGTTATTTGTTCGATTAGGGGAAAAAGGTTGGTTAAAGTTTATATGTGAGAATTGAGAGGTAGGTACTTATGGATTATGGGAATCTACTCTCTTACCCTTATACCCCCCTTCCAAGTTGTTAATATCGCCTTCTCTCTTTCTTCCAATAAAACCCTTCTTTTCCAATGGCACCGCTATACGCCCAGCTTTAATCCCTTGCTCTATCCTTTAAAACCCTTCTCTCTTATCCTTTCGGCTATTCGTACTGCATCATAGAAATGTTGAGTGGAGCTACCCATTAGATGCTCATAATAAGGTGCCATGAAGGTATTGGCAAACAAGCTCACCATCTTTGTTTCTATTAAAAGGGGCTGGACATGCATTGCCTCATCCCTCCACCTTTGTGCATAAGCCCTTACCGACTCTTAGCTCCTTTTCTCCATTGACATTAGACTTGTCATAACCCAAATTTTGACCATTTTATTTTATTTTTAATATTATTATTTTTATTTATTGAAAAGGATAAAAAAAATTGATGAAAAAATAATAATGATAATAAAAAAAGAAGTAAAATGAAATAAATGAAGAATGAATTAAATTTTGGGTTAAGGGCAATATGAATGAAGGTTTTAGGGTTTTAATTAAATGTTGGAATTAATCTAATTAAGCTTGGAATTAATTTATTTAATCCAATTAAGGGTTTAATTGGAGAATTGATAAGTTTGGAGACTTAATTAAGCTTGGAATTAATTCAATTAATCCAATTAAGAGTTTAATTGGAGAATTGATAAGTTTTGAGACTTAATTGAGCTTGGAATTAATTTAATTAATCCAATTAAGGGTTTAATTGGAGAATCGATAAGTTTTGAGGCTTAATTGGACTTGGATTTAATTAAATTAATTAAAGCATGGACTTAATTGAAGAAATATTAAAGTTTGGGGTCAAAATTGCAAAATTAAAACCCAAGGACCAATGTGTAAATGGCGCTGAGATGCAGGGGTTCAATTACAATTTACCCAAGGACTGGACTGTAAAAATGAAAAATGTCAGGGATGAAACCACAAAACACCAAAACGGCGCCGTTTTCCCGCAACTGTTCATCTTCTTCCCGACTGAAAACGGACGCCCACCGCCGCTCCCACCGTTACACCTGCAATTAACACAATTTATGGATTGAAGAAACGGCTTTGTTCTCTGGCTATAAAAGCCAGAGATAGTCCATACACGCGTGGGGGGGTTGAATCACAGAAACGAAAAAACCTGAGACGAGGGGGAAGAACAAAACAGACTTTTGTTCCTCTGTTTCTTCTCAAGGAAACAGAGGAGGAAAAACCCGAAAAAAACAAATACCCAAGGGAAATACAGAACCGAGGGGTTGAGAGGGGAGAAAAGAGACAGAACCAGGGGACTGAAAGGGGGGGAAACAGTGGGATTTTGGACGAGAAACCGAGGAAAAACTTCAGCTAAACCCAGACAAAAAACCAGAGGAGAAAAACTGGGGGATCACAGAAACGAAAAAAGAAAAGAAAAGGGGGAACCACGGACTAAGAGAAAAAGAACTGGGAGGCATAGGGAGACGATAACAGAGGAGCAGACGAACAGAAGCAAAAAAAAAACCAACGGCTACCAGCCTCCATCGTTGCTGTCCTTTGACCTTTGGAACTAGAGGCAAGGGAATAAAACCACAGAAACAGAAGCAAAGGAAGAAACCAAGAGAGAAAGTCCAGAATAATAGAAAGAACCCAAGAAGCCAGCCGTGACCTTCATCATCACCAAAGCAAAAGGAAAACAGAAGGGGACAGTCATACGCAGACGAGCACGAAATCACTGTGCTGCAAGCCTCCTCGCGATTTCCAGAAGCAGGTAAACCAATCCCATTCTTCTCTTCATTCTTGTTTGAAATTGAGCATAATGAAAGAACTGTGCGAAGGTAATTTAATTACCTTCGCACAGTTGCTGCACGCGTGAAATTGCTTCACGCGTGCAGTTTAGTTGAAATTTAATTAAACTCTGCCAGGCCACTGGCTTGGGCCAGTGGCCGGGCTGGCTGGGCCCAGTCCAGCCTCTTTTGGGCTGAACTGGGCCCGGCCCCAAAAAATATAAATAGATAATAAAAAATTAAAAAAAATAAATAAAAAAATAGTAGAAATAAAAAAATGAAAAAATATGTGTATGCATGGAAAAAAATAATATAAATTTATCGGTTTATTCACCAACGACAGAGTCGGGAATAAAATACTGGTCTAAGTTTATATTATTTTATTCATTATATTTTTTTATTTGGCAAGAAAAATATATGTGCATGTATGAAAAATGAATTTATTTATTTATTTATTCACTGACGCCAGAGTCAGGAATAAAGACACTGATTTAATTATTATTATTATTTTTTACTACATAAAAAAAAACAAAAAAAAACATCTAGATTTAATTTTTTTAACTACGTAATAATTACCAGCGCCAGAGTTTTTAAGGGGTGATAATATCTTCCCTTTTACGTAACCAATCCCGAGCCATAGAATCTCTGTTGACCAGTTAGGGTTCCTAGTGACCATAATACTAGGTGGCGACTCCTTAAACAAGATATTTTTCCCTAAAAGAACCGGATGCCAGAAATCTGTTCTTTTTCCATAATTCAAGAAAATTATTTTTTAGGGCCGCCGCGATGTCGGGTGCGACAGAATGGCGACTCCACTGGGGACAAGGATTAAGCTTTGTCTTTTGTCTTATTATTGCTATTATTTTTTTTTTTTTTTTGTTTTTTGTTGTTTTTATTTGTTTATTTTTCCTGCATTTACTGCTTTAGCATGCATCCTTGTTTATGTTGCCATGCATCACTTTGAGAGCACACACTTTGCAACCTAGGATAAGTGGGAAAGTAACGGTACCCCAATGGCTTTAGCCTGGGTAAGACTCGTGAAACCATCCAACTCTCGCTTGATTGTTTACTTGGAAGTGGTTGATATGCCAAACTGATATTACTCAGGGCCTCTATCTTCACACTACTTGTAAGCCTCATATCGACCTTTCATGGACGATCACTGAGCATGCGAGAGACCCTTTGAAACTAGATATTGACCAATCCCTTGATGCACTCAGTAATTAGGATCTTCCAATTAGGTTGTCACCCCGTGAAGGGCAAGTTCACATTTCATACGCATTTTTTATTTATTATTGCTTTAGCATTTTTGCATAACTGCATGATTTACATTTAGTAGGTTGAAATATAGGTCCCCCATTGAAACTCATTTATAACACTCGTTCGAGAAAAAGACAAATGGAAAACGAAGAAAGAGCCCAGTTGGAAGCCCAACATCAAAAAGAGGTGGATAATCTTAAAGAAGAAGTCGCAAGGCTTACTAGTCTACTCGAGCAAGCCTTGAGAGATAAATCCAGAAAAGGAACACTTATAGCTCAGCCTGAAGATATGCATGTAACTCATTTCGATCCACATAATCTGGGGGCAAGTAGGATGTCATCTGAATTTCAACAAGCTATGCATTTCCAGCCAGCATACCCTTCAAGAATTTCATCTACCACTGATTCCACCGAGAAAGAATCTCAAAAGGGCGAGATGGTGAAAGAAGAGGATTGGGAAAAATGGACTACCCTAGAGAAGAGGATAAGTGCAGTTGAAGGAAACCATTTGTGTGACCTGGTGAAAGCTGTCAATATGTGTTTGGTGCCCAATGTTGTCATTCCCAAAAAGTTTAGAGTGCCAGAATTTGTCAAATATACGGGAACTCAATGCCCTATGACTCATCTCAAAGCATACTGCAACAAAATGGCTGAGGTGGTTGATGATGAGAAACTGCTGATTCATTTCTTCCAAGACAGTTTGAGTGACACTGCCCTCACTTGGTATATGCGGTTGGACAATACCAAGGTTAAAAAATGGAAGGACTTAGTTGATGCCTTTATGAGGCAATATAAGTTCAATATAGACGTGGGCCCTGATCGGTTAAGCTTGCAAGCTATGGAGAAGGACAACAAAGAGTCCATAAGGGAATACGCCCGAAGATGGAGTGAGGTAGCTGCACAAGTTAATCCTCCCATGTTGGAAAAAGAGATGATCAGTTTATTTTCCAATACCTTTAAAACTCCATACTTTGAGTACCTGGTTAGAAACTCTGCACAACATTTTACTGACCTGGTTATTATAGCTGAGAGGATTGAACAAGCTATTGGGTTAGGTAAAATTGATGATCCGACTGAAAAGAACGGTTTCATCGAAAAAGGAAAGGACAATGAAGGGGGTTGCCAAGGCACTTACCGTTCCTATAGTTAATTTCTTCGCACCGACTCTCAGATATCAACTGTTTTGAAGATAAAGCTATGGTGATAGTAGGTCGAGAATGGTCTGCATGCGACTGCAACTAAGTGTTGAAAAGATGCCCTTGTCGAGGATAATGAATGATTGAAAGATTTCAACAATTCCAATGAATGATCACTAAATGTTTAGCCCCTTTTGTGTTATCATGCCAATATTCATGTTGGCATAAGATCTTTGTTGTTGAACTTTTTTCCCTAAGCTTCAATGAAATAATGAGTTTGTCATTCAATCGTGTTTGCGACCAATCATTATTCATCTTCTTAAGAGAGTTTTGTTATAAGAACTCACGAATACACCTTTGAAGCCTCGCGTGATCTTATAGACGCAATTCATCTCTTGTACCAAAATTCATTTCCCTATTGGAGTTTTGAAAAATTGATCTGGTATTTTGATTTCAAAAATAATTTGATGTTCTTTCAAAAATGATATTTTTAACATTCTACTTGTAGAATGACAATTGAATCAAGCAACTCCATCATTGAGGTGACTAAATTATAAACCAAAAAAAAAAGAAAAAAAACAAATGAATGAACACCCTTACCCATGACTCTTGAATCATTTGTTTTTAAATGTATGAATAATGGTATGTAGTACACTTGTTGCTCATGATCCATGAAATGCATCTTTGTAAAGACCAAACCATCACACTGGATGAGGTCAAAGTTTATTGATCTTAACTGCTTGCGCTTGAAATGAGGAAAGGCCATCTTTGTTATTTCTTTCACATTCTGAAATAAGTACATCCCTTGCTATCCACTTTTGAGCCTGAATAATTTTTCTTTCATGAAAAAATCCCGACTAGGATCACACCCCACACTGGGGGGCAAGAGAAAATTTCAATGAGAAAAGTGAAAAAGCTACAAGAAAGCAAAAAAAAAAAAAAAGCATAAGAGCTCAAGAAACTCAAATGCTAGGGGGCATGCCCAAATCACTAGAAAACGTGACATCCAAGATAAAGTGAGTATGCCCTAGCAAAGCAATAAAAAAGAAGAAGCAACAAATCAAAGAAGTGCGACAAAAGAAAATATGAATGACGTCAATAGTCAAACTGTTGATAGTGATCCTTAGTCTTTGAAACCCTGAAACACTCTTTGAGCCTTACGAATCCTTTTCTTTCATAGCCAACAACCACAGCCTACGTTACGTCCCTGTAAAAGTCCTTTCTAATCAAGCAAGCAAGCAACCGAGAATAATAAACAATGCTCTCCAAATGCAAAGAATACTTTTTCATAAGATTCATGACATCAAGAATAAACTACTCATTATTATTCATGCTGATAAAAATGAATGATTCAAAAAGAGACAAATTTTTCTCATACAAAACCTCGAGCTTTTTCTCGAGCCCTTCACTTTGAAACAAAAGATCATCTCATGATGTATTTTCACTGAAGATCTCATTGCCAAACACAAGAGCAAATAAGCTCTTTTCCAAGAAAGAAAATAGCCAAGGAGTTGTAAGATTTCAAAAGCAAATTGTTTTGGATTCACATCGAAATAATTTTTGTTTTCAAAATGCAAGATCAAGATTTCAAGATTCATTCTAGACCCACATTCCTTCACCAAAATGAACAAAAAGAGAAACGAGAGAATGGTCTTTCAAAACCATTATTTATCTAAGTCGCTGGCAAAGCACACTTAGGGGCAATGACCAGTACAAGGGGGCAACATTGTATTTTCTCTTCTAGAAAAAAGAGAGGAATATTTCCTACATCAAGACAAGGGGGCATTTTGGTTTACGAAAGACAATTTAATCCTTTCAGCAAGTGACACCGAATGTTTTTATCAGTGAGACGAGGAGTAATGAATGATCCTTTTAAAATATTTGACAAGTCAGAAAATCTTTAGCAAGCAAGTGGGTCACGATGGGCGCCACAAAGGCTGAGTTATGGGAACAAATCTAGAAATAGACTTACATGGGCCAACTCAAGTGGGCTAGAAGCCAAGTGACAAAGATGACCCAAATCAGAATTGGCAAGTCCTCATCAGTCAAGCAACGAGAAGACTAAGAAGAAATGGGGGCCTATATTTCAAATCAGGTAAAGATGCATGCATATCATCTAAACTTTGAGACATTGGACAATGAGTTTTGCAAATCTCATTAGAGAAAATTCCAGCTGAATCCATCAAGTGGAAGACCAACTTGAAATGGCCAAAGATCGAAATTGTTGTTGAAATTTTTTCACTTTTGAGAATTTTTCAACATGGGAAGGCCGCCCATAAGAAATAGGCCATCTAAAAAATCTTCATGCTTTTCCACCTCTCTTGAGCGCCTTTGAGCCCTCACTTCCCCATTCGAGTGCCTTTGAGCATTCACCTTCCTCCTTTAGTGCCTTTAAGCACTCGCCTTCCTTTTCGAGCGCCTCTGAGCCCTCGCTTTCCTCTTCGAGCGCCTTTGAGCACTCGCTTTCCTCTTCGAGCGCCTTTGAGCCCTCACTTTTCTGTTGGAGTGCCTTTAAGCACTCGCCTTCCTTTTCAAGCGCCTCTGAGCCCTCGCTTTCCTCTTCGAGTGCCTTTGAGCCCTCACTTTTCTGTTCGAGCGCCTTTGAGCACTCGTTTGCCTCTTTAAGTGCCTCTGAGCACTCCCTTTCCCTTCAAGTGCCTTTGAGCACTAGTGCCTCTGAGTACTCGATTCCCGTTTAAGTGCCTTTGAGCACCAGTGCCTCTGAGCACTCGTTTTCCCCTTCAAGTGCCTCTGAGCACCAGTGCCTCTGAGCACTCGCTTTTCCCTTCAAGTGCCTCTGAGCACTCGCTTTGCCCTTCAAGTGCCTTTGAGCACCAGTGCCTCTGAGCACTCGCTTTTTCCTTCAAGTGCCTTTGAGCACCAGTGCCTCTGAGCACTCCCTTTCCCTTAAAGTGCCTCTGAGCACTCGTTTTTCCCTTCAAGTGCCTCTGAGCACTAGTGCCTCTGAGCACTCGCTTTTCCCTTCAAGTGCCTCTGAGCACTCGCTTTCGCCTTCAAGTGCCTCTGAGCACTAGTGCCTCTGAGCACTCGCTTTTCCCTTCAAGTGCCTCTGAGCACTTGCTTTCACCTTCAAGTGCCTCTGAGCACCAGTGCCTCTGAGCACTCGCTTTTCCCTTCAAGTGCCTCTGAGCACCAGTGCCTCTGAGCACTCGCTTTCGCCTTCAAGTGCCTCTGAGCACCAGTGCCTCTGAGCACTCGCTTTCGCCTTCAAGTGCCTCTGAGCACCAGTGCCTCTGAGCACTCGCTTTTCCCTTCAAGTGCCTCTGAGCACCAGTGCCTCTGAGCACTCGCTTTCCCTTTCAAGTGCCTTTGAGCACTCACTTTCTTTTTCGAGTGCCTTTGAGCCCTCACATTCTTTTGAGTGCGCCTTCGAGCCGTTATTATTATTATTATTTATTATTATTATTTTTATTTTTTTTACTTGGGTAGGTCACCCATCATAATAAGACCACTTCTAAAAAAACAAAAAAAAACAAAAAAACAAAATACAAAAAAAAGGGGGTCGTCTTCCAAATGACTTGTTTCTTGATTTCTACATCTCTTTGTAAAGGTCGTGTGTCAATCTACTGTTTTCAAGAAAAAAAAAGAGGTTCTTTCTCTATCTACTTTTCTTTATAAATTTACTACACAGAGATAAAAGAAAATGAAATTTTCCAATTATCTTTGCATAGTAAATATTATAAAGAGGGGGCAACTGTCATAACCCAAATTTTGACCATTTTATTTTTTATTTTTAATATTATTATTTTATTTATTGAAAAGGATAAAAAAAATTGATGAAAAAATAATAATGATAATAAAAAAAGAAGTAAAATGAAATAAATGAAGAATGAATTAAATTTTGGGTTAAGGGCAATATGAATGAAGGTTTTAGGGTTTTAATTAAATGTTGGAATTAATCTAATTAAGCTTGGAATTAATTTATTTAATCCAATTAAGGGTTTAATTGGAGAATTGATAAGTTTGGAGACTTAATTAAGCTTGGAATTAATTCAATTAATCCAATTAAGGGTTTAATTGGAGAATTGATAAGTTTTGAGACTTAATTGAGCTTGGAATTAATTTAATTAATCCAATTAAGGGTTTAATTGGAGAATTGATAAGTTTTGAGACTTAATTGAGCTTGGAATTAATTTAATTAATCCAATTAAGGGTTTAATTGGAGAATCGATAAGTTTTGAGGCTTAATTGGACTTGGATTTAATTAAATTAATTAAAGCTTGGACTTAATTGAAGAAATATTAAAGTTTGGGGTCAAAATTGCAAAATTAAAACCCAAGGACCAATGTGTAAATGGCGCTGAGATGCAGGGGTTCAATTACAATTTACCCAAGGACTGGACTGTAAAAATGAAAAATGTCAGGGATGAAAACACAAAACACCAAAACGGCGCCGTTTTCCCGCAACTGTTCATCTTCTTCTCGACTGAAAACGGACGCCCACCGCCGCTCCCACCATTACACCTGCAATTAACACAATTTATGGATTGAAGAAACGGCTTTGTTCTCTGGCTATAAAAGCCAGAGATAGTCCATACACGCGTGGGGGGGTTGAATCACAGAAACGAAAAAACCTGAGACGAGGGGGAAGAACAAAACAGACTTTTGTTCCTCTGTTTCTTCTCAAGGAAACAGAGGAGGAAAAACCCGAAAAAAACAAATACCCAAGGGAAATACAGAACCGAGGGGTTGAGAGGGGAGAAAAGAGACAGAACCAGGGGACTGAAAGGGGGGGAAACAGTGGGATTTTGGACGAGAAACCGAGGAAAAACTTCAGCTAAACCCAGACAAAAAACCAGAGGAGAAAAGCTGGGGGATCACATAAACGAAAAAAAAAAAAAAGGGGGAACCACGGACTAAGAGAAAAAGAACTGGGAGGCATAGGGAGACGATAACAGAGGAGCAGACGAACAGAAGCAAAAAAAAAAAAACCAACGGCTACCAGCCTCCATCGTTGCTGTCCTTTGACCTTTGGAACTAGAGGCAAGGGAATAAAACCACAGAAACAGAAGCAAAGGAAGAAACCAAGAGAGAAAGTCCAGAATAATAGAAAGAACCCAAGAAGCCAGCCGTGACCTTCATCATCACCAAAGCAAAAGGAAAACAGAAGGGGACAGTCATACGCAGACGAGCACGAAATCACTGTGCTGCAAGCCTCCTCGCGATTTCCAGAAGCAGGTAAACCAATCCCATTCTTCTCTTCATTCTTGTTTGAAATTGAGCATAATGAAAGAACTGTGCGAAGGTAATTTAATTACCTTCGCACAGTTGCTGCACGCGTGAAATTGCTTCACGCGTGCAGTTTAGTTGAAATTTAATTAAACTCTGCCAGGCCACTGGCTTGGGCCAGTGGCCGGGCTGGCTGGGCCCAGTCCAGCCTCTTTTGGGCTGAACTGGGCCCGGCCCCAAAAAAATATAAATAGATAATAAAAAAATTTT
This sequence comes from Populus alba, assembly GCF_005239225.2. Taxonomy (NCBI): domain Eukaryota; kingdom Viridiplantae; phylum Streptophyta; class Magnoliopsida; order Malpighiales; family Salicaceae; genus Populus; species Populus alba. Next base: position 26,367,898 of record NC_133284.1, on the reverse strand, counting down.
AAAAAATAAATAAAAATAGTAGAAATAAAAAAAATGAAAAAATATGTGTATGCATGGAAAAAAAATAATATAAATTTATCGGTTTATTCACCAACGACAGAGTCGGGAATAAAATACTGGTCTAAGTTTATATTATTTTTATTCATTATATTTTTTTATTTGGCAAGAAAAATATATGTGCATGTATGAAAAATGAATTTATTTATTTATTTATTCACTGACGCCAGAGTCAGGAATAAAAGACACTGATTTAATTATTATTATTATTTTTTACTACATAAAAAAAACAAAAAAAAACATCTAGATTTAATTTTTTTAACTACTTAATAATTACCAGCGCCAGAGTTGGAATTATCCGTAGTTGAATATTCACTGACGCCAGAGTCAGGAATATTGTGAATAAATCATTAGAACATAAACTAATAAACATTTAGCAATTTAAGACAAAACCAACAATGCAGTCTGCCTTAGGCAGAACATTTAAGGGGTGATAATATCTTCCCTTTTACGTAACCAATCCCGAGCCATAGAATCTCTGTTGACCAGTTAGGGTTCCTAGTGACCATAATACTAGGTGGCGACTCCTTAAACAAGATATTTTTCCCTAAAAGAACCGGATGCCAGAAATCTGTTCTTTTTCCATAATTCAAGAAAATTATTTTTTAGGGCCGCCGCGATGTCGGGTGCGACAAGACTTGTTCGATCAGGAGCGATTTCCATGTTGAACTTGTACTGCTTAAGGAAAGCCTCCACCAAGTCTCTCTAGCTCCTGATCCTGACACTATCTAACCTCATGTAGCAGCTCAAAGCGGACCCTGCGAGGCTATCTTGAAAGAAATAGATTAGCAGTTTATCATCACGGATTACTTCCGCTATTTTATTGCAATAGGATCGAAGGTGAGTGTTTGGGCATTCCAAACCAGTGTACTTAATGAACTTTGGTATCCTAAAATCTTTTGGCACTATAATGTTTGGTACTAAACACACCTCCGCTGCTCGCATGGGATCAAACTAGTCATTACCCTCAATTGCCCTTAATCTTTCTTCCAAGGCAAACAACTTGTCTTGGTCCATCAAATTGGGAGACCTATTATCCAGGATTCCCTTTATTGTTAAGTCAACAGTGATTGGAGCCTGAGTTGGTTGGGTAGGGGTAATAGGCACAAAATGTTGTTCATTGGCCGAGTTTGTCCCCTGGTTTTGAGATGCTTGAGGGATGTGAGCTGCTGGTGCTCCTTCAGGTGGTTGTGCTGACGTTCCCTCCCCGTTCTTAGCTCTCAAAAGTTGCTCGAGTAGGTTGGTCAGCCTAGTAACTTCATTTTTTATGGATTCTAACTCAGTCTGATAGTGTGACTCTAAATGAGCTCTTTCTTCGTTCTCCATCTTTGACCTGGACCGGGTTTGGTGGATTCTAGATGTGGGACCTATGTTTCATGATCTGTAGATGTGTGCATAGATGTATGAGAAAAATGCATGATTGTGATAAGAATGCTTTGTTCATTGGGTATGGATGCAACCTTCTTGTGAACGAATAATAGCCATCACATTATAAGCATAGTTTCTCGTCACATTTCTTTGATAGGAGTTCTGCCTTTCGAGTCGTTTGCTTGAATCATATTCACCAATAGACAGATTTTGCATAAGAAGATGGGTCAACGCCCTTTTCATTAATGCTTGATAAATTCATTACATTTAGAAATAAAAAGAAATACAATATGTTAATCCCTTTCCTCCATAAACTCTTTAGCCAAAGGTAAGAAAGCAAAGCCACGATTCTTAATCTTCCCTAGAAAGGCATTGGTTTCAGCTAGGCTTCGGCGATAGCGAATGATGTCTCCTCCCACATTCCGCGCATTGATTCTAATAATTCGAGCATGTGCAACAGCTTCGTCCATTTGCTCATTTGTCTTGGTCATCTTTTCTATGAGCAACATGTTGGTTCTGTTCAAAGCAGTGTTGTTGGCGTCGATTTGATCCTTGTGTTTTTCCATTGTTACTAGCTTCTTTTCTAAATACTTCACCTTTTCACGTTCTTTGTCAAGTTTTATCCTCATAACTTTTATCTCATTCTTCTTAACCGCTAACTCTGCTTCGACATCCTCGAAACCTCTCCTTTTACTTTCTTCTACAATCCCCGTAGAACGACTTTCCCACTCCATATATTTCTTATTCAAATCCTTATACTTCCCCAATCCTATCCATTAGTCGAACTGTACTTGCACCAATTTTTTCTTGGTAATATTATGCATTTTCTTGGCAATCGTTAAAGTCCATCTCCATTGCTTCAAGTTCAGAGCAACTTTGCATCCAATCCAAACTCATCCCTTTAAGCTCCTTCTCACTTCTTTCCCTAGCAATCTTCTCCTCACCTAGCTTGAACTCGAGCTTTGTTATTTTTGCATCTCTAGACTGTATTTGCTCATCTAGAAATGCTCTCCTTTTATCCTCTTCGAGCATCATTTCTTCCACCATTGCCTTATCTTTTCTGCTTTTGCTCAACTCTATTCGAAGTTTTTCCACTTGCCTTCTCAACTCATCTTCATTGTTAACCCTTTTTCTCTTAATAGGCTCTTCTACAGCTTGAGGAGATTTGGCTTCTACACAAGGCATGGCTGAAGCAGCTAAGTCTCTCCATTTTGCATATCCTTTGATCTTTTAAGCCTTATATCTCAACCAAAACCAGATGCTTCCAATCCTATTTGATAATCTCCAAAACCTCTTCTGCAATAGGATCTTTGAACAAAACCATAGAATTGAGCAATTCCCATAGTCCTGGGAACAAACTGCATGCCCCCAAGCTACCTTACCACTAAGGCAGGAGCATAACTCACATAACCTATAATCCCTACTAATGGTACCCAACGTCTTTGTCCACAACTCATTAGGACCTTCACTGTTGTTACCCATGGGGCTCTCCACTTAAAACCACTATTAGGCAAACCTTTTAATTTGTCAACCCAACCTTGGTTGTCTAGATCTCCCCATTCTTCTTCTTCTACTAACTTTAGGGGTTTTTGGGCGAACCATCAAAAATTATTGAAGACAGGTTTTTTTGTTTCGATATGGCTAACCATCCAAATATAAAACAATTGCATACAACATCTCATTGCTCCTTTTTCGGTCCTCCTACAATGGTTAAGCGTCAAAATCATTTCAGCTAACATAGCAACCACTGGATTGATTTGCGTATTCTCATACTCTACATAAGCGGCAGCGGCCTCCAAACTCACTAAACCATTCTGGCTTGGGAACAACACAAGGCCAAATATACCCAAAGCAATCAATTTCTCTCTTTCTAATTATGACTTCTTTTCCAATTCAAATTCTAGCATCCTCCATTTCAAACCGGTACCATTCTTTTCCAAAAACTTTTTCAAGTTGGAGATTCTGAGCAGTTTTGACAGTTCAGGGATGATCTTGTTGGATCTCAAAGGCAAATAAATCCAATACAGGTTGTTTGGAAACTCGGTTAACAATCCATATTCTTCAACCGTGGGACATAGGTCTATGCTTCCAAAGGAAAAACATCGGTAGTCTGCATCCTACAAATGAACTAAATCTCGCACAGCTGGGCTTAAAACTTCTATCCTTGCGATTTCCACCAAACGTCTGTATTTCCTAAAAAATGCATCTTTATCTACATTCTGAAAATGAGTCTTTAATTTGTTCCCCTCATTGATAATGCAATTCAGGTTCTTGATTGGTGACATCTTCTTAGCATCGCTTCTAAGGCAGTCTCTTTCAGTCAATTGTGACAGTTCAGAATTTTTCCCATACTCTACGATGGAATATTTAGTGATGATGGCCATTTCGTTCACAAGTCCTATAATTCAAAAATGCATTGGGGTTAGACTTGTTTTGATGCAAAAGATATTATGGAACATACTCCCTAAGGATAGGTTCTAGTTCCTTTACGTGAGACATAGGGTAGGTTTACTACTGGGTCTCTAAAATGAGGGTCTCTTGCTGTTCTAGTGATCACCCTTGTAAAGGCGATATGGAGGTTCAGCAGATAGTGGGATGACACGTGTACCAATCACAATCAGTCTAAACACTCAGCAAAGAGTTAGGGTTTACACAAACTTTAAACCTTGACTCAAGTCATAAGACAAGCTGCTAGTTCCCCACTTAACTTAAAGTTACATTTGTGTGCCCTCAAAAACATAATAATAATAATAATAAAGTGATGCATGACTATACCATGTATGATAGAATGTAAAGATGCATGCTAAAGCTTTTAAACAAAGTATCATTCATATAAGAAAACAAAAACCAATAACGCATAGCATAAACAAACAAAATATCAAGCTTAGTCCTAAGTCTCCAGTGGAGTCGCCATCCTGTCGCACCCTCGTGGCGACCATTCGATTGAATTTCAGGGTTTTTCTTTTGTGTAAATGAGTCACCACCTAGTATTATGGTAAGTAGGAACCCTAACTGGTCTATTAGAGATTCTAAGGCAAGGGACTGGTTGCGTAAAGGGAAGGTATTAGCACCCCTAGTACGCCCTACCTAAGGTAAGCTGCTTGGTGTTTGGGTTGCTCTATAATTGCTATGGTGTTGGTGTTTTCTAATCCCATCAGTTTTTTTAGGTTTGATTCAAATAAAATTTATTTAGATAGAAATCCAAGGAGATTCCATGTGCTTTGAAAGCTCATTTTTTCCCTTAGTATTTCAAGAGTTTGCGACTCGTAAATCGCAAGGAGGGAAAAAAAAAATTTAGAAATCTAGGGCGCTAAAAAATCTATATATATTATATATATATATATATATATATATATAATATATATATATATATATATATATATATATAATATATATTGTATTCTATACTCTCACGGCTCGTAAATCGTGGAGCAAAAACAAATAAATTGAAATGTCCTCGATTATAATCAAGGCTTTTTCAAGGATGTGTGCGGATTTATTACTCCCAATAATATTTTGGATATTCGTCCTTTAAGGATTTCTTTATCTAAATATTAGCGGTGAATAATACATGAATTCCCCCTAAAATAGGATTTTTATATTTTTTTGGAATATTGGCCAATACCCTTTGGAGTTTTACAAACATGTTGTAAAATCCAGAAATGCAAGAAAATAATTTTTGGTTGTGTTTAAGAAATCCATGCAGAAACATATTTTTTTGAAACTTCCAATATGTATATATTTTTTTATATATATAAAAACGTTCAAAACATGTTAGAGTATTGGCCGTATGCAACACATAAGAAAACATTTTTTTATATAAACATTTTTTTTGTTGACGAAAACCGGGTATTTTAATACTGAATTTGTATTTCTACGGTATAAAAAATACAAACCAATATTAAGTCATTTGGCCAAAAATATGCAGGAAAACCAAACAATATTTTTTTTCAAGATTTTTCAGAATATTTTCTCTTTTTGTTTCTTTTCAAAATATATATATATATAATATATATATATATATATATATATATATATATATATATATATATATATATAGACACACACACACATATATAATATAATATATAATATAACATAATATATTATGTGGGCTGGGCTGGCCCAGATAAACGGGCTAGACTCAGCCCCAAAAGGGTTGGGCTGGATTCGGCCCAACAAACTCCCCTCTTAGTCTGGGCCAGATCCGGCCCAGACAGCAAGATTGGGCCAGAACCATTCTGGCCCAAACAAAATTATTTCTGGGCCAGACCCTGTCTGGCCCAGAGAAGAAAATAAACCCACAATGCTGGGCCAGCATCAGCCTGGCCCAGCGCATAATTGACCGGGGGGAGGGGAATATTTTCCCCTCCCCTCCTCCTGCATGCGGAACCCGGCATGCAGGAGGAAAAAAACAAGTAAAATGCAAACAGTGAGGGGGCAGAAAGTGTACCCGGCGCGGAGGCGGTGACGCGTTGCTGGTGGTGCTGCAGTGTCGTGACTCGCGGACGACAGCTCCGGGTGGCGCTGTGGTTGTTCCCAAGTGGCGGAGAGAGGGAGATTTCGTCCTCTTCCCTTCTCCTCTGGTTTTCTTTCGTTCCTTCTTTCTCGATTCGTTTTACCTGTGCTTACCCTCTTGTCTTCTCGGTTCTGTTTTAAAAAAACTTCCCTCCCCGGTTTCAAACTTTCCCCTTCTCTTTCCTTTCTCTCTCTACTTCATTTCTCTCTTAGGCTCGTTCTCTCCCTCTCTCTCCTCCCTCTCGGTTTTGGTCTCCTTCCCCCCTTTTTTCGGGGTCTCCTCCCCGTCCTTTATAGGGGGCAAAGGGCGCGGGACTGCATGGGGAGCGGGGTAGCGCCAGTCGGCTGGTCGGCGAGTGTGGATGCCAAGGCGTGACTCTCCTGGCTTTGCGTCGTCCGAGGTGTATGGGCTTCGGGTCTTGTCAGCGCATGCGAGGAGAGAGGGGCACCGGACGATTAAACAAAGTTTCTTCCAATGCTGCACGTTCGGGGGGGGGGAAGAAGAAAGGGGAACAGTGCTGTTTAAAACGGCACCGTTCGGCCTTCATTTTTTTTTTTTAATGTATGAAACGGCGTCGTTTTGGAGAAAACGCGCCGTTTCATTTAAATGTGGCGCCAGACCGCTCCAATTCTCAAATCAACCCTCAATCATCTTTTGTTCATTGCAATTGCATCCCTGCCAATTTCGGTCCCCGCCCCCATAGTTGGCCGCGTTTTTCACTTTGGTTCTTGGCCTCTGATTTATGGAATTGAGCCCTCAATTGATCCATAAACTTCCAATTTCTTCAATGAGGCCCCCGGATCAATCCAATACAGCCCTCCTATTTACGTGCCTCTTCCAATTTGGTTCCTGGTTTCGGATTTTCTCAATTAAGTCCCTAATTGGCCATTAAACTTCAATATTTATGCAATTAAGCCCCTGATTTGCCCCAATAAATTCCTAAAAAATATATTTTGGCCCTAGAACTTAAATTTCTTCTAATTAAAGCCCAAATTGACTTAAAAATGAATTTTTCTTGCAATCAAATCCCCTATAAATTCAATTAAAAATCCAATTAAGTCCATAAACATCCAAATTTGGACTTTTCTCCTCAAACTTCTAATTTTCTTATCCAACAGGGCTTTCATCATTCAAGAATATACTATCAAAAAATCCATCTTTGTATTTTTAACCTCCTTGACTAATTGTTCTGACCATTTTCTGAGCACTTCTGCCTCCTGTTATTTTTCTAACCTCTTTTGGCTATTTATTTTATTTTTTGTGGGGACCCAAAAATGGGTTACAACAATAGGGTTTAGATATCCTCTGATAATAAAGTCAATAATTTTTAATAAAGAATTATAATAAATGCTAGAATAGATTTTAAGTTCCAAGAACAAATATGTTTATTCTTGTTTTTGTATAATAAATACTTTAAAAATAAAAATGCAAATGTTTAAATAATAGAAATTATAAATCTTTTACTAGGATGTTTTTATGAGGTATTTATAATCCACAAACCTTATTATTTTGATGAAATGAAGAAAATTAAAAAATTCATTTTTTTCTAATAATATTAATAAAAAATAAATATTTTTTTACATCTATTAATAAAATAAAAAATTTGATCGGCTATTAGCAGAGTTCATCAAACTCCCATCCACCTGAACTCATGAGTAACCTAAAAAATATTAGATTTACACTATAGGAATTACAGCACATTCCTATAGTTGAGGCCAGGTTATTCACACACGCAAGCAATGGTGCAGGTGGAAATATGATCAACGAGCAAGATAAGTATCTAGGCCAGCAAAATTGTCAAGCCTTTGGTACTGTCCCACATCAGCATGTTTTATAAGCATTAAGACACTAGCGTGTCCCACATCAGCATGTGCCATGTTTTATTACTAATGTTGGGCTCTTTGAAGCTAAATGAACTCCGAAAGCCTTTAACTTGATTTTTGAAGCCTGGGTCTCGAAATTAAGCACCAGATGCAACAATTTCTTCTCTCATTGTTTTCGAATATGATTGATAAGCGATCTATTTATCTGCTCATTTCCTGTCAAGCAAGGATTGATTAAGGTGAGAAGGGTTTAATAGAACATAACTCCTGCTTAACAAAAAGATGGTAAGAAAAAAACAAATTAAGAATTACAAAAAGATTGTATACAAACCGACTAATTAAGAATAATTCACGCTACTGCAAGTGGACAGTACGTTAGAAGTGGAGAGTAAATACCGAACAATTAGTTCTCTCTCTTTTTGAACTGAATATTGAATAAATTTAGGATGGGCTTGAGAGGAATAACTCTTAAACAGATTTAGGGTTTATACAAAATCCTTCGAGGGAATTAATGGCCTATCCTTGTTTATATATGGAAATTTGTTGTTAACTAGCAAAACCATTGGAAGCAGATAAATGCAGGAAGCAAGGGTGTACATGAGTTCGGGGGCCCTTTTAAGTACATCATCAATCGAGATTAGGCATAGTTTGCCACCAATAATTGATTTTTTTTTTTTGAAAGATACATATATTATTTAAACGTCAAAATCTGACGGGGATAGAACCAAAGCTACACAATATCATATTATGACAAAAAACCATATATAGGATAAAGCGCAACTTAAGATAAACCAAAGCAAAGAAAATCACAAAAAACCCATCCGAATGAGCTGAAGCTAAACATTTCTCTACAAAACAAAACAGAAATTGCTCAAAGACATAATGGGGAAAGAAACAACAGCCCAACTATAGAAAATTCAAAGCCAGGCAACAAAATCACTTGATCTCCGCACTCCTTGTTTAGCCAAGCCATCTGCCATGTAATTACTTTCACGAAAGATATATGAGAAGGTGATTGAACCAAAATATGCTTTCAGTCTATTAACAAAGGAGAACAAATTATGATGCTTCCAGGGACGGCTGAGAGGATTATTCATCCAGTGAATAACATTGACAGAGTCAGATTCGATGATGAGGTGTTGATGGTGTAAGAGGCAATTAGATGCTGATAGTTCAATGGATTTGACAATAGCCCTTAACTCAGCAATATTAAAGTCTAAAATACCAACTGGAATAGAGAACATACCGAGCAGATGGCCATGATGATTTTGCAGCACACCACCTATTCCAGAGGGGCCTGACTTACTAAGAGAAGAGCCGTCCACATTCCATTTGAGGCTATTAATCATAGGAGGAGACCATATATTATTAATCCTGAAAGAGTGAGCATTGGACCACCGAAGCAGGCCATCTGCCGATCTGATCAGATCCGATCTGACCATATATTATTTTCTTCTGCCACCAATAATTGATGTTTAGGCATAAAGAAAAGTTTGTAATTCACATTAGAATTCTTTTCTGTTCAGATTTTCCCTCAAAACATTCAAATTGAGAAGTTTATAAAGCAAATGGAAATATAGGATTTCTCACATGTCGTAAAAGACAGAAGGATGACGTCTCGTTCTTTATTGAACAAGCCACACCATGGAAAAAAAACATGGGGATTATTACAAGAAAACATACAAGAGACGAGGGACAGACATCGTTGTCATATTGCAAGGAAGATTCTCCTTGTCTAAACTTCTCTAATCACTCATAAAGCAACAAATTAAGATGACCGAGCTAGGGTTAACCAACTCAACCTCAACAACTCAGTGTAGGAGGAACATCTTGAACCAATACGCCGAGTATTTCATATATCTCTTTAAATTGTTCTTGAAATCAATATAAATCATGCCAAAACGGACGGTATATCCAGCATCCCATTCAAAATCGTCCCAAAATGCCCATTGATAGTATCCCTTCACATTAGCTCCCTCCCTGCACCAAGAAGAAAACCATGACTACTCTTCTTCAACATCAATGCTAGTGCCTAAGGGTTATTTTGGTGTAAATTCTCTTTCCAGAATTTTTCAAAAGAAAGAAAATAGTTAATTTGTTTTGAATTTCTTATAAATAAAACCTTCCCTGGAGCACTCTAACCTAATTATTTTGTTTGATGTTCGGCAACTAATCATCTATTTTAATGTTTTTGAAAACAGAAAGCAATAACATATATCAGAGAATGAGGGCTCACTTGATGGCTTTTGAAAGATATTGCAGATGGCTAGCTAAGTATCTTATTCTTAGCCCATCTTTCAGAGCTTCTTTAACTGGCAATGATGCATTATTTGCATCAGCGAGACCTGTAAATCAAGGAAGATTCAACAATATATCAGCTCTGGATATTATTAAGAAAAAATTCCATAATAATAGACGTACTTGTCATAAAGTATTAAAGATGCACAACTGCTCTTAAGTATTACCATTCTCAGTAATGTAAACCGGAGGGTTCTTGTACTTGTCCCTTACATACAGCATAAGGTCATAAATTCCCTTCGGATAGATGAATAGCCAATTCAAAGCTGTCTGTGAAACAATAACATAGAATTTCCTTAGCAAATAATTACGCCCTGTTCTATTTGGACAAACTAATTGATGTGTAAAAATAGGAACATTTATAGAAGAAAATCCTTCCCATTTTTCTTTCATTTGGGCTCAGTGGAAGGTGATAGATTAATTATGAAATGAAGCATAGAATTGGGAAAGAAAGTACCGGTGTACCGATAGGATGTCCACCCTTGGAAGCTGGGGTAAAAAATTAAAATGACCCTTTAGAGTGTATTTATATATATTAAGGCTTAAAAGAAGAAAAATAATTAAATGAGAATAAATTTTATTTTCTTAGCTTACTTGAGAGAATGGTATGGGAATCTCCAGAGTAACTAAAGTTGATTTTATTAGGAGCTAGATTGTTTGCTGCATAATTTGTAGTGTAGTAATTCACACCAAGAAAATCTATTGACCCTTTTACCAAAGCAGATTCCTCTTTAGTAAATTTGGGTAGTCGATGTCCCACTATAGCTTTCATGGTCTCAGGATAATCTCCGTAAGTAAGTGGATTCGCAAACCTGCACAGTTTTGTGACGATTAAGGTGTGACTGTTGCTATCATTTTAGCCAAAATGTGATGCAACCGCCTAGGATTTTTAAGGGCAGATTTTTAGAAAAAGGGTAAGAGCACGTTATGATGAGCACGCATCGAAAAATCACAGGGAGAAACTAACTAGCGAGATGAAAATTAGTGTCAAGAAATTACCAACCAAACAGAAAATCAAGTTCTCTATAGGCTGCTTTGATATCTTCCTCTGATTTTGGAGATTTTGGTATAAACCAGTTTGTCACTATAGTGATCCCGATTTTTCCCTTTTGAGAAGCCTGCAATTAAAAATGAAATATCCCCTTAAGTTCACAGCCTTTTCTTGTCAAGAAGTCTCACTTTTGCTTTGTTTAATTTATTTACAGTGCATCATGATTTATTATGGATTTCATTGCACACAGCTCCAGGTATGCACGCAAACCTGATATTTCTCCCTGTACAATTTCACAGCAGCTGCATGTCCAAGAATCAAGTTATGGGCTACCATGTAGGGTTCTGTACCGGAGTTACCGAGCGTGCAGTTTCCGACATAGTTAGAGCAACGGCCTGGAGCGAAAGTACCGCCATTGTAGCCATTGTTGCTGAACGAGTATGGCTCATTAAATGTGCACCAGTGCTTCACTCGATCGCCAAAAGTTTTGAAGCAAAAGTCCGCATAGTCAAGGTAATCATCCCTAATACATTAATCTTACCAGTTAATTAAGTGATATGAGATCTTGAACATTATGACAATAGTAATTAGATTAAAATTACATTCGCCTATATTGTTATGTATCTTACACAGCTTTGGAGCTTAGGAATCCGGAATACTCATCGTCAAGTGCTTGTGGAAGATCCCAGTGAAACAATGTTACAAAAGGTGTTATGCCTGTGCATAATTAACATTAATCAGAAACCAAAAGCAAATATCAATGGTAGAGCTTGGAGTACTGCAAGGTAGATATCGGATAATCACCATTAGCTAAGAGCTCATTGATGAGATTGTTGTAGAATCTGACACCCAGAGGGTTCACTCCTCCACTAATTTTTCCCTCTGAAAATGAAAGAAGAATCAATTATGAATATCATATGAACATAATTGTGATGCCGAAGAAATTGATTTGAGTGATTTTCGTACTCGGTAACACTCTTGACCATGAGATGGAGAACCTGAAGGAGTCCAAGCCAATTTTTTTCATCAATTGTATGTCCTCCTAAGACATTTTATACTAAATATTAGTAAAACGGAATTTCCTTAGAATATACATATATAAGTTTGCTATATGATACGAAGATATACATGGTGGAAAATTGAGTGGCCATACCTTGTATCGATGATAAAAGTCGATAGCTACATTTCCTGTGCTATGGTCCCAAATTTTCTCTGCAAGTACATCGTAATTTTTATTTTTAATCCAAGTTCCCCGTTAAATGGATAGTAAAATTGCATATAAAAGCCGAGAAGCCAAGTTTAGAGAAATGGACCTGGATGCTGTTTAGTGAAGGTGTCCCAAATACTTGGTCCCTTTCCATCAATATATGCTGCTCCTTCAGACTTAGAAACACAGAAAAAGCAAGGGGTAAATACAAGCATATGAAAGCAAGAAAATGCTCAAGGTTCACCGCGTAATTAAACGCAGCAACAAGTTCATTGCACTGACTCTAAGTGCTGTGTACCTGATAAGCAGCAGTGCCAGCTCCAAACGTGAAATCTTTCGGAAAACTTGTCCTGTTGAAGGGCATTGAGTAACGGCTAGGTTTTGCACCGTGAGTGCTCGCTAACAAGCCAGCAACGACTACGAAAGGGAGGAGGAAGGCTCCTTGAATATTTGCCATTACTCGATAGCTTGAATGCTACAACTTTGCTTCAAGCCCCTTTATATTGTTACAAAAGGTGCCTTTTCACTCGTTTTGAATTATTATTAATTCTTGATGGAGACTATTCTCATAATGTATCTATCCATCTTATCAACAATAATATATCAAAGATTATTTGTGCCAACTGGATTTTTCTGATCCAGGCTAGCTAGACTGTATAGCCATTACTACCCAGGTAGGTTTGATATATTTGTTGTCATGTTTTATATATTGTTGTCATGTTTTATACAATATAATTGGCATTAATTATGAACGTTGTGAGATTTGAGTGCACGGAGATTAGGGTTGAGAGCTATTCCAAAAGTCGCATTAACAAAATACTAATAGGTGTGTCTACATAATTGTAGCTATATTCATAAAATACTATTTATTAAAATAATATTTTTTTAATTATTTTTTTAATTTGAACCTTTAATAACTTGATCTTATTTTTTATTTAGTTTTTTTTTTCAATTTCATTATTTATATTTAAATTATTTTATATTGATGTACATAATTAAATCATAATTAAATGTACAGCTATATTATTTTAAAATCCATAAAATCTTGTACAATTTCCAAAACATATCTTGTTTCATATATTATTTTAAATCCTTTCTCGATATGGATGCCATATTATGTAATAGAATACGACTGTTTAGACTTGTTCTATTCTAAAATCTTTTCTTGGCAATTTGGTCTATCTTTTACGATATTCTTGTCTCGTGACTAGCAAGACAAATCGGTTAATTTTATAACAAAACTAGACAAAGCATTAATAGTCCATGATTTTCAAATCTTTTTTCGTTTTCAGCTGCTTTCTTATAAATGTATATTCATAGAGATTGTGAAAAATGTTCTGTTTTGACTTTTCACATTGTTCGGGCTGTCACACTTCGCATACCCAAGAAAATTGTTTGCTATATATCACCGAATTTAAAGAATCTACAGCGAGAATCATTAACGAAACTGCGTATCAGGAGGGAAATGTCACCCTTAATTTTTTGTAGTTCCAAGTTTAGTATTACTTATGATCTCTCTCTCTCTCTCTTGTTGGTGGCGTGAGCTATTCTGATATATATGTTTAGAGTAATTATAAGGACTAGATTTGAGCGATATCTAATTGAAAAACCAGAGATCCTAAGATTCAATAGCATATTCGGTGCTCCTAAATTGCTGGAGAGAAAAACCAGAGGTGACTGGAAACCATGATGAATGCTAATGAGCTAGTGGAGCATGGGCAACATGAAAATTCAATGCTGCCATCCTAGAAGACTTAACGACTAAAATGACACGAGTGCACAACATTGGATAATCTTGAATTTGACAGGGGTGTAGATATCTTTGTTAAAATAATTAATATCAAATACAAAAAGTATGCTAAAATTCTCAATGATCTTTTTATTATGAGTGCCTAGTGTTGTCGCACATCCCTGCACGCGTCGATGGCAATTTTTTGTTTGTTTGTTTGATTTGGGTCTTGGGAGTCGCCACCTAGTATTTGATTGGTAGGTGGGTCTTGTGAGTAGCATTGGTTTTTGTCAAAGATTCACGAGTAAGGGACTGATTGTGGTTAGGAAAAGTATTAGCACCCTTAGTGTACCCTACATGAGGTAAGCTGCTTCGCATTTTGATGTGATATGAAAATTTGAAATATTAGTCAAATTCTTAACTCTTTAATAAATCAGTTATTAAATCTAAAAATATATGTAGAAACATGTTCTTACATTTTCATGGGAAGTACAACATGATTTTATTTGTCTTTAAAATACTTGACCATATACAAATTAAAACACTTAATACTTTTTTTCTTCTTTTTATTATTTTTCTTTTTTTAATTTTAACATTTAAAGAAAACATACATAAAAGAAAATACAAACACACACACTAACATCACTTTTTTACTATGCTCAACTCACACCATTTTTACATGTTTCAAAAAAACAAAAAATTAAAATGTATCAAATACAATTAAAAAATTACAAAATAAGCCCCTTCCTTGCTGGTTGTGAGGACCACAATCACCTGTAACAACAACAAAATCGGAACAACAGTAATAATAAGAGTTTATACTATACTTGTTTGAAATACCATTAATTGATCCTCTAACTTTGACATTTGTTTTTATCATTGTTTAATCCTTACATTAATCTTCCATCCCAAAGTTCTCATCAACTTCATCATCATTGTTGTTGTTGTTGTTGTTATTGTATTCTTGTTATCTATAATTTATACAATTAACCTCCCTGTGGTTTGACCCAGGTCTTGTCGGGTTATTTATTACTTTGACACTCCTACACTTGGAAGAAGACATCAATCTCTTGATCATGTTATGAGGCCGCCACTCCACCTTGTCACGACACCGGGTGAGATGTCCAATGGGGGTGTCGCTTGCAGGACACGGCTTCTCTATTTTCTCATCATGAGGCGGGTGGCATCAGGTTTCGGCTCTAACAGAGCACGTGGGAGGGAGAGCAAGAAATAAGGGGAAGAAAAAAAAATCTTCTTTTCCCCTGTTGCACATCCAGGGGAAGAAGAAGAAGAAATAGTGTTGCCTCAAAACGACACCGTTTCGTTTTATTCTCTCTCTTTTTTTTTTGGAAAATGCATGAAACGGTGTCGTTTTGTCCAAAACATGTTGTTTCATTTAAATGGAAACTGGTGCCAAAATGCGTCAGATTTCAAATCAGTCCTTCAATTAGCGCGCTTTTTAGTTTAGTCATTGGTTTTAGATTTCTTCAATCAAGTCCCTAATTAGCCATCAAACTTTAATATTTATGTAATTAAGCCCCTGATTTGACCAAATCAACTCTCTAAAATTATAATTTGACTCCAGAACTTTAATTTCTTCCAATTAAAACCCAAATTGACTTAAAAAACATTTTTTTTCTTGAAATCAACCCTCCATAAATTTAATTAAACCTTCAATAAAATTTAATTGAGTCCATCAACATCTGATTTTGTACTTCCTCAAATAAAATTTTCTTTATCAATAGTGCTCTCACCAGTCAATGATTTACTGTCAAATTTCAATCTTTATTATTTTTATTTTTATTATTATTTTTTTGAACCTCCTCAACTACTTTTTGGCCATTTTCTAGGCGCTCTGGCATCCTTTTTTCACTGCTATATTTTTTCAATATATATATATATATATATTATTCTCTTTTCTTATATGGGGACCCAAAAATGGGTTACAACAACCATGATCAATAGTCATAGGACAGATCGCTAGTTCCCCACCTAACCTAGAAGCTTGTGTGTGCTTTCAAAAATTAAAACAAGTGGTGCATGAGACAATTCTATAAAATGCATCGATACAAGAACATTAAAAAAAGAGATAAATTACAAAAACTTAAACACATCAAATACACAAAGCTTAGTCCAATATTGTCAAAAACAGTACCTTCCTTGATGGAGTTGCCATTTTGTCACACGTCACCTGCGTGACGTCTATTGGTGATTTTTTATTCGTTTGTTTGCTTGATTTTTTCTTAAAAGTCACCACCTAGTATTTCATTGAGAGTTACTAGGAAACCCGGATGTACTGGTCTTGTCAGAGATTTGCGGGTAAGGGACTGGTTGTGGTTAGGGAAGGTATTAGCCCCCTTAATGCACCCTACTTGAGGTAAGCTGCTTCGTGGCTTTAATGTGTTAAGTTTTAAAAATTTTATCTTTTCATCAGATATTAGAAATAAGACTTACGTGTAAGTTCATAATCCTTAACCATGAGCAAATCAAAATATTAAATTCTTCTTTATTCTTTACAATTTTATATATATAAAAAACAACCATAAAACATACAAACAACACATTCACTTTCACTATATTTTTCTTTTTTTCTCTGTTTTTTTTTTTTACATCCACACTAGAAATGATAAAAATTTTAAAAAAACTAAACAAAAATTTTATTAAAAAATTTAA
The DNA here is from genome assembly GCF_005239225.2 of Populus alba. Lineage (NCBI taxonomy): Eukaryota > Viridiplantae > Streptophyta > Magnoliopsida > Malpighiales > Salicaceae > Populus > Populus alba. The sequence goes on along the minus strand of NC_133284.1, from coordinate 26,351,233 downwards.
AAATTACAAAATAGCTAACAACAATCTGGGACAACTACTGGGAAGTCTTCTGGATCAAAAAACAGTGGCGACGCGTCTTCTCCATACACCACCGCCACTAGCAGCATGTGGATTCACGGGTTGCCGTGAAAGCAACCGGGAAACAGGACAATCAAGATTGGCTTCTTCTCCTCTTCCTTTTTGCATTGGCAGTGACACCATGACCTGCAAAACACCAAAAACATAACAACACAGTTGATTCTCTCCTTCTTAGATCTATTTCTTCCTCTTTTGGATCTGTTTCTCTCTCCTTCTTCTTTAGATAGCAGATCCGCTGTGAGGGGGAGGCCACTGTGTTAGGCTAAGGTGGTGTGTCGCTACTGTTGGAGGGTCCGGCTCAGTCGGGCAAATTGGTCGATGATGGTGTAGAAGGATGAGCGGCAGACAGATTTGGGGTCGTGGGCGCCGCTATGCTTAGGCTACTATTGAAGGAAGAAAGCAAACCGATTTGGGAACTTTGGGCGCCACTATGCTAGACTGTTATCAGTTGATTATGGTGGAGGCCGGTGGCGATGCTGAGGCGAAAATATCACTGGGAAAGGCTGGTACGTGGTTCGGGTGTTGCTTCTCTGTCGCTGGCGGTGGACGGGTTGAGGGAAACCTGAGAGAGAAGATGGATGATGGAGAGGGGAAAGAAAGGCTGGAGTTGTTTAGTTTTTAAGGAGAAGGGAGGCGACCGACCTTTATTAAATAGGGAAGAGAGGCTAATGGGGGGAAAGGAAAATGTTAGATCCGGGGAAGGGAAGTCGATGGGTCTAAAAAAGGAGAGGTCTGGTTAGGTGAGGGAGCAGTCGGTTCAGGTTTGTGTTTAGATGAGGGGGGGTGAGTGGCGGCTTCTGTTATTTCTTTTTGTCCAAATGGGAGGTGGTCGGTTTGCTTGAAAGAGATGGGTTTAGGGTTAGGTTTTTTTTTTGTGTGTTTTCTCCCAAATATGCAAAATTGCTCCCTCCTTTTATGTGAGTTGTGGACCTATATTTATAGGTAAAATTTTACTTGGGCCTCAAAATTGGTCCCTCAACCTTCCTTTTTTTGTAAATTATGATTTTTCTTGTATTTTTTTAAAAATGAGCAATATCAACATCGACTCAATAAGGAAAATCAATACTTTTAAAAATGGCGCGTGAAAAGTCGAACGTGTTCAAAAGACATTTGAAAAATTAAATTCTTTTGAGACGATGCTAAAAATGCTAAAAACGATACAAATATATTTAAAAACATATTTTTTTGGATTTTTGTTGTTTTTTTCTATTTTTGGATTTTTTGAAAATTTTATCAAAAAGATGGGTCAAAAATTGAGTAGCAATAAAAACCAACATCTATGTGTAGTTGGGCTAACCTAAGATCCCTTGTGGCTATCCCTTTTAACCAGAATCAAAATCTGTATGGTTGGTATACCTAGGATCCCATCTGACGATCTCCTTTAACTAGAACCAAACTATGTATGGTTGGGCTACCTAGGATCCCATCTAGCGATCCCCTTTAACTAGAATCAAACTCTGTATGGTTGGGATACCTTGAGATCCCATCCGGCGATCCCCTTTAACCAGAACCAAAATCCGCGTGGTTGGGCTAACCTAAGATCCCATCTGGCGATCTACTTTAACCAGAATCAACATTTGTGTGTGGTTGGGTTAACCTGAGATCCCTTTTGGCAATCCTCTTTAACCAGAACCAAAATATATGTTCTTCTTGTTGGCAAGGTTTGAACTTGCGTCCTTTTTCTTCCTTTTCTTCTTCTTCTCTTCTTTTTTTGATAATTTCCTAATGGTAGGGTTCTTCACATTTTTCATCTTGATGATAAGGTTAAATCAAACTTTTCACTTGATGCTTTCTTTCTTTCTTTCTTTCTTGTATTTTTGTTATTTTACAGGACTGACATATGTCTTTCCTAATTGCAGGGTTGACATTTGTCCTTCCTGATGATTGAAATTAACTAGATTTTTCTCGATAACAAGGTTGGAAAACTTGGTGCTTCCTGATTGCAGGGTTGACCTGAAGACTCCTCATGATGACAAGGTTGATATTCACATTTCTTTGAGATTTTCCTGACAATAAGGTTTATCTCATCTTCTTCCCGTTCTAGGATCACAACCATGATTCTCTATTATTATAAGCTTAATGATTCTTTTCGCTTTTTTTTCAGTCTTGCTGGACTTTTTTTGAGGATTTTCCTATAACAAATAAAAAATATGTGCAATGCTTTGAGGTTAGATGACATGCATGCATCCTTACCTGATTTGAAATATAGGTCCCCCCCTATTTTATGTTATATTGTCATAGGATGCCTTTGTTTGCTATCCAAAAGCCTTCTTTGCTCTTTCCATGTACTGGCTCGTTCTTGTGCTAGTTATACACTCCACTATAAATGTAGCACCTATCCCAGGTTGTCTTCAATGATTATTGATTTCACTGTTTATGAAGCTTGACAATGCCCTCAAGTGTGGTGTTGCTTGATTCATCATGAAGGAGTTTAACAAATCATTTCATCTCTTGAATTCTTTCGAGAATCATTCTTTGATTAGTTGTGTGCATCCTACCAGCACTCATCAAGAGATTTTCTGGTGTTGTCCTCATCTTAGATTGCTAATCAACCATTGATTTGCCTCCAGTGCTCGTTCATCTTATTATCTTCCTTTCAACACCATTGTCCTCAATTCCATTAATTCATCATTTAATCATTTTTTTATTGCCCCCTAGCTGATCTGAATATTGCTTGTTTTTCCTTCTCAAGGTCCACTGTATTGCCCTCGGTTGCTCAACTTTTCAAGAAGTGTCAAGAAGTATTGATGTCACTTCTGTCAAGGACTTTGTAAACTCAATCGGTGCTTTTTTTATTTGACAATCTTTCTTGCTCGGGAATCAACTCTCATATTTCAAAGATCATACCTATTCCAAAGTCTAATTGTTGAAATGGAATAAGAGAGATGTCAGTTTTGTAAAGGTATTTTTTTGAAATTCAAGCTTCTTTGGTCAAAGACCCAACACACGCCATTCAATACATGTAGTCCTTTGATTATTTTATATTTGGAAAACATAAATTTACTCGTTGAAAGATTAAAATGGTTTTTTTCCATGGTTCTTTGTGTTAATTTTAATCTCTGATCTTGGGTATATCTTTTGATAGTCTGTGATAAGGTGACCTTTTTGTGAAAAACAAGATGCTAAAGTCAGAACTCAGGCTTTATCAAGAAAGTTTTTTTTTTAGCACTATTTTCTCAGCATGCATAATAACAAGTAGCTTAATCTATGAAGCCACAACCCTAATGGAAAAACTCTTTAAGCTTTAAGAGCGTCATTTATTGGTTCAAATTGCTTACTTGATCGAAAAGGGCTTTTAAAAGCATGTAAAGTAGGCTATGGTTTATGGCTATGAAAGAAAGGAATTTTACATCAATTATTCATCATTTCTCTTTCTCTTGTTGTCTTTGTAGAGAAAGTGGCATATAACCTTATTAGCCTCAAATATCAGAATTCTCATAGGTCATAATGAAAATCCAACTTTTTCTTTGATGAATAATAATCTCAATCATCTGATAACATCAGGGGCTTTATCATGGATGCCAAAAGTCATGTTTGTAGCTTAGTATTGTTTTTTTTTTAATTGACTTTTGACATTTGTTGTGTCTTTCCTCATTTGAAACTTCTTTGTTTTTCTTAGATTCAATAGGCATTCTCCTTCCTTTATCTTTGACCTCCCTTTAAGTGGAGGCAATTTTCATGTTATATATATATATTTCAAATAGCCTTTCTCATAGTTTTCTATCATGCCCCCAGTCTAAGTCTTCTTTCTTTTAGCTCTCTCTCAAACGTTGGACTTTTGTTCTTAGCCTTCATTGATTCACTTTTGTCTTCCCTTATTTGCCCTATTGTGGGAGTGATCCTGGTCAGGTTTTTTTTTTTTTAAAAGAATATTCTATCAGGCTTAAACTGGGATTGCAAATGATATATTTCCAATATTGTGAAAGGATAAAAGAAAGATAGCCTTTTCTCATTTCAAGTAAAGTTGGTGTGAACCGATAAATTTTGACCTTGTCTAGTGTAATGATTTGGACTTACAAGAACCTTGATTTGCGAGGCCATAACTATTGAATACATTACATGTCATTATGCATACTACTAAAACTTAGCTACATGGTGGGTGATTTAGTTTCATGTATGAGCTCAAAATTTGTTCGAGCACCCCATATCATTTTAACAAGCATCGAGTCATTTATGCAATCAAAATACTTTTAATTTTTAATGAATGATTAGCCTTAATTGCATGTTGGAGTTCGATCAAAATATTTTGTCAAAATAAACTTTGAAAGAAACATCTCGTTATTTCAAAACAACAAAGAGACAAATAAAAATACATGTTTTGTCAAAATAAAATGCAAAAATAGCAAAATTCCATAACAATATGAGTGACAATTCATCACCATTCTTGGATTAGCTTTTCAGGCAATATTTGTTTTTTTTTTCAAGCATTTTCAATCACTTGTCATTTTAAAGATGTTCGGGGGACAATATAGCCAATGACATCACCTTTCACGAACTCAACTTGCCTCTTATTCATCCGCCTTCAGAGTCATCTCTCAACTAGGTAAGCTTGGCAGTGCCGGAAACATACAGCATTATCACTGCCGACGTGTCTCAATTGGAAGAGAACTGATAGTACAACAAACAGACACCTGTAGAGGGAGTTCTGCTCTGTTTAAGTTTCAGTATTTTTCCTATTTTTCAGCTCAGGTTTGTCTCTTCTCCCAACTTCTATGTTTTAATAATGACACTAGTAGAGGAAAATTGCACATGATCTAAAATTACTATATCCCTTCTTGGATTCCCCTCTTGCAGAGTCACAAATAGATTTCTGTAGAGGAAGCTCTACTATGTTGAAGTTCAATGCATAATCATGTTTTCCAGACTAACATTGTGTGTTACTGGACTGGAATGGAGCTCACGGTGGGGAAACTGGAAAGAAGGCCCTGACTCACGACGTAAAAGGCTAATAACCGTTGGATGCTATAGGAAGATGTAGAGGTTATGAGCAACAATCAGTACAGCTAAACAAAAGCAAAGGTTGTAGATGACTGAAGGCATTGTTACCGTTGTTCATGACTGAAAAGAAGAGGTGCAGCTTTGGTATTGTGGATACTACTGGTGGACTGCTAAGGAGAAAGCTATTTTTTTTTTATGAGACATGGACAAATGGTGTTCCCATAAAGGTTGTGCAGGCATTCCCTTTCTATTTTTTAAAGCTCAACGTTTGTTCAAGCAGATGTGAGTCTAGCTATTTCACCTTTGACGCTCCAATTTTCTTTTGACAATGAGCCTTTATCTGACCCCTTTCTTCATTTTCCATCTTTTTCTCAGTCCAGTAGACCTCAGGTGGGGGAGCCTACTTTTCATCCTGGTGCATGCATGACAAATGTATGAACATGTAATCTATATGATGGACTCGTCATTCGAAGGGTGACATATGGTTATAACTCTTACATGATGAAACAAGAAATTTTATTCTTTCTCAAACTCTACAATAGAAATTTCTTGAATGATGACCATTATATCCCCCGTAAGTCCTGAATTCAAGATGCTTCAAGAAGGGTTTGCTCAGATACAAAACAATGTGCACGGAGCATACACCCTAAAGGCAGGTTCTAATCTTTTTACGTGAAACAAAGGGTTGGTTTGCTACTTGGTCTCTAAAAAAGGTATCTTGTTGTCCCAGTGATCACCTTTGTAAAGGCAATATGGGGGTAGGTAATGGTTGGCATGTGTACCAATCATTACCAGTCTAAGCACTCAATGAAGAGTTGGGGTTCACACAAACTTAAACCTTGACTAAAAGTCGTAAAGTAAGTTGTTAATCCCACACCTAACCTGAAGCTTGTGTGTGCTTTCAAAAATTAAAACATGTGATGCATGAGAGAATTCTATACAATGCATGAATAAAACAAAACAAAACACAAAAAAAACTTGAACATGTCAAAACACAAAGCTTAGTCCGATAATGTTGAAAACAGTACCTTCCCCAGTGGAGTCATCATTCTATTACTTGTCCCCGCACGGCGTCTAATGGTGATTTTTCATTCGTATGCTAGATTTAGGAGTCATCATCTAGTATTTGATTGAAGGGTAATAGGAGCCCGAGTATACTGATCATTCTCAGAGATTCGAGGGTAAGGAACTAATTATCGCTAGGGAAGATATTAGCACCACTAACGCACCCTACCTGAGATAAGTTGCTTTGTGATTTGATGTGATTTTAAAAATATTAGTCAAATTTTTAAGGCTTTAATAAATTAGTTATTAATTTCCAAAAAAATATATAGAAACATGTTCTTATATTTTCATGGGAAATACAACATGATTTTATTTGTCCTTCAAGATATTTGACCATATGCAAATTAAAACATTAAATTCTTTTTATTTTTTTTTATTTTATAATTGAATAACATACATAAAAAAAAAAACATACAAACACACACATCCCTTTTTATTATATTTTACACATACACCATAATTACAAAATAACAAAAATAAAAAAAAAATTAAATAAATCAAATACAATACAAAAATTACAAAATAAACCCCAAAAATCCAGAAACTGTCAGAAAGCCTTCTGGGATCTACCAGAATCCTGTCAGCGCATCTTCTCCACGCGCGGCCGTTAATGGCAGCGCGTGGGTTCACATGCCGCCGTAAAATGACAGGTGACAGGGGAGATCTACAACGGCTTCCTCCCCTCTTCACCTTCCTCGCCGGAGGTGTGGACCACCGTCACCTGCAAAAGAAGAAAAAATATGCAAGACAGTCAGTTTTATTTTTTTTTCTTTTTTCAGATATGCTCTCGATCTTCCCTTTTTTCAAATCTATCTATTCTGCATATCTATTTTTTTTTTTTCATTTTGTTTCACCTTCTTCTCTGTTTCAGATGGCCAATGGTATGACCAAGGGGCGGCCAGCGACTGAGCTTCTGTCGTGTATGTGCAGATGCTGGTGGCCGGTTCGGGTTTTGGTGAGGACAAAGGCCTGTAGGCTGCTAGGCGACATTGTCAATGGCTGAGAAAGAGATCAGTCAGAGCTGGGGATTGGTTGGTCGAGGAAGAGAGCTTGTCTATGAAGGCCGGCAATGGGCATGTTGGGTCGACTATGAGAGTTAAAGGAGACCGTGGATAGGTTGGGCTATGTAACAGAGGGGGGGATGGGGGAACAATGGAGGTAGATGTTCACGGTGTGTGTAGGGAAGAGTTGGGGATGGCTGCTGGTTTGGGAGAGAAACAGAGGAAGTGGGGGACCATGGGTTTGTGAGAAAGGCTGAAGTAGATGGTGAGTGGTGTGGGACTTGAAGATGAGAGGAAATGGGGGCTACAGTGATGAAGGGGCTGAAGGTTTAAGGAGCCAAAGGGAAGAAAAACTGAGGGAGCGGCGGCCGACCTTTTTTGCAAAGGGAGGGAGGCAATCGGCTGGCTTGGGAGAAATAATTTAGGTTTACGGTTTTTTTTCAACCCCGTCGAATGGCTCTTCCCTCTCTCTTTTTTTATTTTTTTTTATTTTTCCCCCTAGGAAATTGTCCTCCACAACCTCTCTTTAAACCGGTTTTTCTTCTCTATTTATAGAGAAAAATCATTTGAAAATTTAAATTCTTTTAAGACGATGCTGAAAATGCTAAAAACGATGCAAATATATCAAAAATATTTTTTTAGGGTTTTCATTGTTTTTTTGCTATTTTTTGGTTTTTTCTCAAAATTTATCAAAAACATAGGTCAAAAATTGGGTAGCAACAGATGTTAGTTGACAATATATATAGATGTTAAATTTCTATAGATGTTAGGTTGTATATAAGAGTTAATTGGTTTGTGGTTGTTGTAAATATTTGCAAGTTTTTGAAAACTGTGGGTAGTCTTCATTATAAAGGAAGTGCTGCCAAATTTTTTTAAAATAATCAAATTTAATTATGTAATTATTCATATAAATTTATGTAGATGCGTAGAATGAAATCAACAGCACGTCATCAACAGATGGTTGCAGCTAGTTTTTCTAGCAACGAGGATGACTTATCCTTAAGTGTTGTTGTAACCCATTTTTGGGTCCCCGCAAAAAAATAAAATAAATAGCCAAAGAAGGCTAGAAAAATGACAAGAGGCAGAAGCGCTCGGAAAATGGTCAGAAAATTGGTCAAGGAGTATAAAGATACAAAGATTGGATTCTTGACAATATATTCTTGAAGGATGAGAACCCTATTGAGAAGGAAATTTTGAATTTTGAAGAGAGAAGCCCAAATTTGGATGTTTATGGGTTTAATTGATTTTTATTGGATTTATAGGGGATTTGATTGCAAGAAAATTGATTTTTAAGTCAATTTGGGCTTTAAATTGAAGAAATTTAAGTTCTGGGGCCAAATTATAATTTTTAGGATTTTATTAAGTCAAATCAGGGGCTTAATTGCATAAATATTGAAGTTTAATGGCCAATTAGGGACTTAATTAAGAAAATCCGAAACCAGGGACCAAATTGGAAGAGGCGCGTAAATGGAGGGGCTGCAATTATTCGGTTCAGGGGCCTAATTGAAGAAATTGAAAGTTTATTAATCAATTGAGGACTCAATTGCATAAATCAGAGGCCAAGGACCAAAGTGAAAAATGCGGCCAACAAGAGGGGCGGAGACCGAATTTGAAGGACTGATTTGAAGTTTGGCCATTTAAATGAAACGGCGCGTTTTATCCAAAACGACGCCGTTTCATATATATAAAAAAAAAAAAAAAAAGACTAGAACGGTGTCGTTTTGAACGACACTGTTCATCTTCTTCTTTCCCCCCGGTTTACCAGCAACAGAAGATGAAAAATTTGAAAAACCTTCCCGCCTCTCTCTCCTCGCCCCCACCACCACCACCGAAAGCATCAATGGCCGACCAGCCGTTGCGTGATTGAAGGCGCACTAACAAAAGGCACGCCGGTCCCTTTTTTCCTTATAAATAGAGAGGAACCGAAGAGAGAGAGAGAAGAGAAGTAAGGCCCGAAAGAGAGAGAAGAACAGAAACAAACCGAGAAGAAGGAAACCGAAACCAAAAAAACCAAAACCAAACCGAGAACAAACAGCCACTAAAAAAAAAAAAAAACACGAAGGAGAGGGGAGGAGGAAGAAATTTTTAGCCATTGTTAGAAACAGCAGCAACGCCGCCCGGAGCCGCCGTCCACGAGCCACGCCACCGCAGCCCTGCCAGCAAACCACCGTCTCCAGCCCCGCCAGGTACGCTCTATCCCCTGCACTTTTGTTTTCTTCTTCTGCTGTAGGTTTCGTCTCCTGCATGCAGAATTGTTCTGCATGCAGGGGACGGGGGGAAATTAATTCCCCCCGTTCTGTTTTCTCTTCTGGGCCAGATGGGTTCTGGCCCAGAAGCATGTATATGGGCCAGAAGGATTCTGGCCCAACCTGGCGGCCTGGGCCGAGTCCGGCCCAGACCAAGTTATTTTTTTCCTTGGGCCGAGGTCGGCCCATTCTCTTTCTTGGGCCGAGATCGGCCCATTCGCTTTTCTTGGGCCGAGATCGGCCCAGTCACTTTTCTTGGGCCGATACCGGCCCAATGACTTGTGAGGCTAAGTCCGGCCCAATTAGTTGGGCCGGCCCAGCCCCTTAATAATTAATATATAATATAAAATATGTGTGTATATGTTATATATATATAAAATATTTATAAAAAATCTGAAAAATCTAAAAAAAAATGTTGTTTATTTTCCTTTCATATATATATATATATATATATATATATATATATATATATATTTTTTTAGGGGGTTTGTATTTTTGTTTTTATACTATGGAGGTATAAAATCAGTATTTGAAATATCTGATTTTAGTCGAGACACCTGAAATTTTCAAAGATAAGTTTTTTTTGCTTTCAAAAAATTTCTAAAAATTCCTTAAAAATATTATTGATTTTTTTCGTACATCTTTTTAAAAATGACTTAATATTAGTTTGTATTTTTATGCTGTGGAGATACAAATTCAGTATTAAAAATACCCGATTTCGTCAAAAAAAAAATATATTTTCTTGCGTGTTGCATACGGCCAATACACTAACATGTTTTGAATGTTCTTTTTATATATAAAAAAAAAAATATTGGAAGTTTTGAAAATGTGTTTTCGCATGGATTTCTTAAACACAAATCATTTTCTTGCATTTGTGGATTTTACAACCTGTTTGTAAAACTCCAAAGGGTATTGGCCAATATTCCAAAAACTATAAAAATCTTATTTTAGGAGGAGAAGTTGTGGTTATTGTTCACCGCTAATGTTTGGATGAAGAAATCCTTAAAAGAACGAACATCCAAAATATTATTGGGAGTAATAAATCAACGCACATGTTTGAAAGAAGCTTTGGTTGCGATCGAGAACATTTCAAAAATTAAATTTTTTTCTCCACGGTTTACGAGTCGTGAAAAGTAATTGTTTTTTAAGAATTGTGAAATTTTCTTCGTTTTTTTTATTCTCTTTTCCTTGCGATTTACGAGTTGACGGGATTAGAAAACACCAACACCATAGACTATAGAGCAAACCAAACACCAAGCAGCTTACCTTAGGTAGGGCGTATTAGGGGTGCTAGTACCTTCCCTTTACGCAACCAGTCCCTTGCCTTAGAATCTCTGAAAGACCAGTTAGGGTTCCTAGTGACCAAATACTAGGTGGCGACTCCAAAGAACCAAATCCTTAGAACACAACGAAAATCGCCAGCCGATGTCGTGCCCTTTATAAAAAAATTTTGTGGGGGTGTGACAGAATGGCGACTCCACTGGGGATGTTAGGACTAAGCTTGATTTGTTTGTTTGTTTATGTTATATGTTATTGGTTTTTGTTTTCTTATGATGTTTTGTTTAAAAGCTTTAGCATATATCTTTACATTCTATCATACATGCCATAGTCATGCATCACTTTTTTATTATTATTATGTTTTGGAGGGCACACACATGTAACTCTAAGTTTAAGTGGGGGACTAGCAGCTTGCCTTATGACTTGAGTCAAGGCTTAAGTTTGTGTAAACCCCAACTCTTTGCTGAGTGTTTAGACTGATAGTGATTGGTACACGTGCCATCCCACTATCTGCTGGACCTCCATATCGCCTTTACGAGGGTGATCACTGGAACAGCAAGAGACCCTCTTTTAGAGACCTAGTAGTAAACCTACCCTATGTCTCACGTAAAAGAACTAGAACCTATCCTTAGGGTGTATGTTCCGATATAAATCTTTTGCATCGAAACAAGACTAACCCCCCATGCATTTTGAATTGCAGGATTTATGAACGAAATGACCATCACCAAATCTTCCATAGAGTATGGAAAGAATTCTGAACTGTCACAATTGATTGAAGGAGACTGCCTTAGAAGCGATGCTAAGAAGATGTCGCCAATCAAGAACCTGAATTGCATATTGAATGAGGTGAACAAGTTAACGACTCATTTTCAGAATGTGGATAAAGATGCATTTTTTAGGAAATACGGACGTTTGATGGAAATCGCAAAGGTAGAAGTGTTAAGCCCAGCGGTGCGAGCCTTAGTTCATTTTTGGGATCCAGAATACCAATGTTTCTCCTTTGGAAGCATAGACTTGTGCCCCACGATTGAGGAATATGGATTGTTGACCGAGTTTCCGAATGACCTGTATCGGATTTATTCTCCTTTGAGATCCGACAAGATCATCCCTGAGCTGTCAAAACTGCTCAGAATCTCCAACTTGGAAAAGTTTCTGGAAAAGAATGGCACCGGTTTGAAATGGAGGATGCTAGAGTTGGAAAAGGAGTCAGAAGTAGAAAAAGAGAGATTGATTGCCTTAGGTATATTTGGCCTTGTGTTGTTCCCAAGTCAGACTGGTTTAGTAAGCTTGGAGGTCGCCGCTGCTTATGTGGAGTATGAGAACACACAGATCAATCCAGTGGTTGCTATCTTAGCCGAAACATTTTTGACACTTAACCATTGTAGAAAAGCTGGAAAAGGAGCAATGAGATGCTGCACGCAACTGTTGTATATTTGGATGGTGAGCCATATCGAAACAAAGAAACCTGTCTTCAATAATTTTTGGTGGTTCACTCAAAAACCCCTAAAGATTGTGGAAGAGGAAGAATGGGGAGATCTAGACAACCAGGGTTGGGTTGATAAATTGGAAGGATTACCTAATAGCGATTTTAAATGGAGAGCACCATGGGTAACAACAACGAAGGTCCTAATGAGTTGTGGACAAAGGCATTGGGTACCATTGGTGGGGATTACGGGTTATGTGAGTTATGCTCCGACTTTAGTGGTAAGACAATTTGGGGGCATACAGTTTGTTCCCAGAACTATGGGAATTGCTCAATTCTTTGGTCTGTTCAAAGATCCCATGGCAAAAGAAGTTTTGGAGATCATCAAACAAGATTGGAAGCATCTAGTGTTGGTGGAAATAGAAGGTTTGAGAGATCCAAGTGTGAGCGAAGGATATGTAAAATGGAGAGCCTCAGCTGCTTCAGCCATGCCTTGCGCTATAGAGGAGCCTATTAAGGGAAAAGAGGTTAATATTGAAGATGATTTAGCTGCTTCAGCCATGCCTCGTGTAGAAGTCAAATCTCCTCAAACCATAGAGGAACCCCTCAAAAGAAAGAGGGTTAACGGTGAATTGAGAAGGCAAGTGGACAAAATAAGAATAGAGTTGAGCAAGAGCAGAAAGGACAAGGCGACGTTGGAAGGAATGATGCTAGAAGAGGATAAAAGGAGAACATTTCTAGATGAGCAAATACAGTCTAGAGATGCGAAAATAACCAAGCTTGAGTTAAAGTTGGTTGAGGAGAAGATTGCTAGGGAAAGGAGTGAGAATGAGCTTAAAGGGTTGAGTTTGGATTGGATGCAAAGTTGTTCTGAACTTGAAGCAATGGAGATGGACTTTAGCGATTGCCAAGAAAGTGCAAAATATTACCAAGAAAAATTTGTGCAAATGCAATTCGAACTAATGGATAGGATTAGGAGGTATAAGGATTTGAATAAGAAATATATAGAGTTGGAAAGCAAAAGGGGAGGATTCGAGGATGTTAAAGCGGAGTTAGCAGCCAAGAGGAGTGAGATAAAAGTTGCAAGGATAAAGCTCGACAAAGAACGCGAAAAGTCGAAGTATTTGGATGAGAAGCTAGTAGCAACGGAAAAGCACAAGGATCGAATCGACGCCAACAACATTGCTTTGAACAGAACAAACATGTTGCTCATAGAAAAAATGACCAAAACCGATGAGCAAATGGATGAAGCTACTGCACATGCTCGAATTATTAGAATCAATGCACGGAATGTGGGAGGAGACATCATTCGCTATCGCCGAAGCCTAGCCGAAACCGATGCCTTTTTAGGGAAGATTGAGAACCGCGGCTTTGCTTTCTTACCTTTGGCTAAGGAGTTTATGGAGGAAAGAGATTAGCATGTTGTATTTTTTTAAATGTATTTTTATCCAAGCATTAATGAAAAGGGCGTTGACCCATCTTCTTATGCAAAATCTGTCTCTTGGTGAACATGATTCTAGCAAAACGACTCGAAAGGCAGAACTTCTATCAAAGCAATGTGACAAGAGAATGCTTATAATGGGATGGTTATTTTTCGTTCACAATAAAACATGCATGCATCCATCACAATCATACATTTTCTCATACATCTATGCATGCATCTCCAGATCGTGAAACATAGGTCCCACATCCAGAGTCCACCAAACCCGGTCCAGATCAAGAATGGAAAACGAAGAAAGAGCTCAGTTAGAGTCACACTACCAGACCGAGTTGGAATCCGTGAAAAATGAAGTTTCCCGGTTGACCAATTTGCTTGAGCAACTTTTAAAAGCCAAGAATGGGGAGGGAACATCTACCCAACCACCTATAGGAGCACCGTCGGCCCCTGTCCCGGGGGTATCTCAGAATATGGGGGCAGATTCAGCAACGGGGCAGCACTTTACACCTGTTATTCCCATTCAGCCCCCTCAAGCTCATATCACTGTAGATTTAACAGCCGAGGGGCCTTCCGATAATAGGTCCACGGGTTTTGTGAATGATGACAAGATATCAGCATTAGAAGAAAGGTTAAGAGCAGTCGAGGGAAATGATTGGTTTGACCCCCTGCGAACGTCGGAAATATGCTTGGTACCTAACCTCACGGTACCAAAAGATTTTAGGATACCAGAGTTTATAAGGTATACTGGGTTGGAATGCCCAAACACTCACCTTCGATCTTATTGCAACAAGATGGATGAAGTAATTCATGACGATAAGTTAATGATCTACTTTTTTCAAGACAGTCTATCGGGATCTGCGCTAAGTTGGTACATGAGGCTGGATAATGTCAAGATTAAGAAATGGAAGGACTTAGTGGAGGCTTTCCTAAAGCAATACAAGTTCAATTTGGAAATTGCTCCAGATCGAACGAGCCTCATGTCGATGGAAAAGAGAAGCCAAGAGTCAGTGAGGGCTTATGCACAAAGATGGAGGGACGAGGCCACGCACGTGCAACCCCCTTTGATAGAAACGGAGATGGTGACTTTGTTCGCCAATACATTCAAGGCACCTTACTATGAGCATTTAATGGGTAGCTCATCTCAACATTTCTATGATGTTGTACGTGTGGCGGAAAGAATCGAGCAAGAAATTAAAGCAGGGCGCATAGCGGAGCCTTTAGAGAAGAAAGGTTTTATGGGAAGGAAAAGAGAAGGGGACGTTAACAATTTGGAAGGCGGGTATAAAGGCAAAAAAGTAAATTTCCACAGCCCACAAGCACCTACCTCTCAATCCCCACGCATAAACTTTAACCAATCTTTTTCACCTAACCGAACAAATAACCAACCAAACTACCAAAATCATTACCAAAGACCCCACTCAGGATACACCTCAGAACAATTGCCACCATTACCCATGCCTTTGAAGGACATGTATGCCAAACTTTTGAGCATTGGACAAATAGCTCCTATCCCTACACTACCACTACAACCACCATTCCCAATTTGGTACAAGCCCGATTTGACTTGTGAGTACCATGGGGGTAATCCCGGGCATGGGATTGAAACCTGCTATGCATTCAAGAAGAGGTTATCGGAACTTATTAGGTTAGGATGGGTATCTTTTGAAGACAAGCCCAATGTCAATTCAAACCCATTGCCTAAACATGTTCCAAACAGTGGCGGAATAGGCATGATCGAAGTGGGAAATCAATGCAAGGTGTTGAAGGTGCCGATGAAAAGGTTGTACGACATGTTAGTCCAATCAGGATTTCTAGCGGTAAAGGTGGTAAGCCAATTGGAGAGAGGTGACTACTGTGAGTTCCATGGAAGAGAGGGACATCACATTGAGGATTGCACCGAGTTTTGTGAAAAGATTGCTAAAATGTTGAGGATGGGACAATTGAGGATTGAACCAATGGAGAGCAGGTATGAAGTAAGTATGATGGAAGGTCAAGATAAGATGGCAGGAGTTTGCAGGGTTCAACAGACTGCTAATGGGCCCCCAAGGCTGATCTTGGTTAAACCGTCCTGCACAAAAGAGAATCACAAGGCCATGACGTACAATTATGGGTATGCCTCCAACGTTCGAGCTCCTCTTCCTTTGTTCCAGACGGAGATAAGTGGTTTGACCAGAAGTGGTCGTTGCTTTACGCCTGAAGAGTGGAGGAAGGAAAAGGGTAAAGAAGTGGTAGATCCGGACAAAGCACCAGAAGTTAATAAGCCAGTAACGGAAGAGGAATCAAATGAATTTTTGAAGTTGATCAAGCATAGCGAATATTGCATAGTGGATCAACTAAAAAAGACTCCAGCTCGGATCTCCCTTATGTCCTTGATACTCAGCTCTGAGCCGCATCGAAATGCCTTGCAAAAGGTATTAAATGAGGCATATGTACCCCAGGACATTGAGCATAAAACTATGGAGCATTTAGTGGGGAGGATCCATGCAACTAATTACCTCTACTTCACATCTGATGAGCTTGATACTGAAGGTACCGGACACAACAAGCCTTTATACATCACGGTTAGGTGCAAAGACTGCCTCGTAGGGAAGGTGCTCGTCGATAATGGCTCGGCCTTGAACGTATTGCCAAAGCACATTCTGGAGGAAATGCCGATTGATGAATCTCATATGAAGCCAAGTACTATGATGGCCAGAGCATATGATGGCTCACCTAGGCCAATACTTGGGACTTTAGAAGTGGAGCTATATGTGGGACCGCAAATGTTCCTAGTGACACTTCAGGTTATGGATATTCATCCTTCCTATAGTATGTTGTTGGGAAGACCTTGGATCCACGCAGCGGGGGCAGTAGCTTCATCATTACACCAATGTTTGAAGTACATCATGAATGGGATGTTAGTAACCGTCAGGGCTGAGGAGGCAATAGCCATGACAAAGAATGTGGCTGTGCCTTTCATCGAAGCGGAGGATTGCAAGGATAACAATATCCATGCTTTTGAGATCGTGAACGCTGACTGGGTACCAGAGAACACCGTGTTAAGAAGACCAAGGATCTCAGAAGCGGCAAGGATGGCAAGTCTATGTTTCTTGAACCGTGGGGTCCCACTTCGATATAACCTCGCTTGCGGAATACCAGAAGGGGCTAATCCGACAAGGAAGAGAAAGGCTGATCAAAGATTTGGGCTAGGATATCAACCTAACCAAGAGGATTATCGTTGGGCTGCTGATCGGAGAAGGACAAGAAGGATGGCTAGAATTAAAGGAAGAGATCTTGAAGAAGAACAACTGGAAATCCCTCCCCTTAGCGTATCATTCCCAAGAGCTGCATACATAGTGCAACATGATAAGGGAGCTGAAAGCCTAGGTCTAGAGCTGGCAAATATGAGCATAAACAACTTGGAGGGGAAGGAGAAAGAAAAAGGTGATGCGAAAGAAATAGCAGGAAAAGAAGATGAAGTGCTGCCACAACTGACTATCCATACACTAGAAGAAGTCTCCGCCAAGACCTGTGTGCGCAAGTTGGCTCAAGGCGAAAAGTTCCAGAATTGGGTGACCCAAGAAACTCCAATGGTTTTCAGAATGTAAACCAACTTTGTTTGCCTTAGAATGTTTTTGTCATTTGCTTATGCTTGCTTTATTTTCTCTAGTTGACAATCGAGGCTCATGATGTCAGCTAGATTCTATGTTTGTCATGGAGCCCACCTTTTCCCTTTGAATAAATGTGAGATCATGCACTTTTTCAAAAATTGATTATTTATATATGCATTTACACCAAGCACTTCCCGCTTTCAGGAATCCTGAAAGCGGATCTCCTACAACATCACATACATCTAGCATCAAGAATAATTGGCCAAACTTGAACGAGCATGTAATATCTATGAAAGAAGAAGAGTGGGATGAAAGCAATATCAGTGAATTCACCAGGCTAGTAGAACAACAGGAACAGACTTGGAAGCCTGCCACCGAGGAACTCGAAACTATCAAAGTGGGCAATGGTCAGCTCAGGAAAGAGTTGAAAATAGGTACCTTAATTACTTCTGAACAAACGATAAAACTGATCACCCTATTACAAGAATATTCGGATGTCTTTGCTTGGTCATATGAAGATATGCCCGGTTTGGATACAAGTATTGTAGAACACAAGATACCGTTGGAAGAAGGGTATAAGCCAGTCAAGCAGAAACTGAGGAGGGCCCACCCGGACGTCTGGATCAAGGTCAAGGCAGAACTCGAAAAGCAATGGGATGCTGGCTTTCTAGAAGTAGTTAGATATCCGCAATGGGTATCTAACATTGTTGTGGTGCCTAAGAAGGAAGGGAAGATTAGAGTTTGTGTAGATTTTCGGAATTTGAATAGAGCTAGTCCTAAGGATGATTTTCCTCTACCACACATAGATGTTTTAGTGGATAACGCTGCCCGAAGTTCCACTTATTCCTTTATGGACGGTTTTTCAGGATACAATCAAATAAAAATGGCTCCCGAGGATAAGGCGAAAACAACTTTCGTCACACCTTGGGGGACCTACTGCTACAAGGTCATGCCATTTGGGTTAAAGAACGCAGGTGCAACATATCAAAGAGCAATGGTGACTCTATTCCACGACATGATGCATAAAGAAATTGAGGTGTATGTAGATGATATGATCGCCAAGTCTAAAAAGGGACAGGATCATGTGGAAGTTTTGAGGAAGTTATTTGAGAGGTTGAGGAAGTATGAACTAAGGCTTAATCCTGCAAAATGTTCATTTGGAGTTAAATCGGGCAAGCTGTTGGGATTTGTGGTAAGCGATAGAGGCATAGAGGTGGATCCAGACAAAGTAAGGGCCATTCAAGCTATGTCATCCCCTAAGACTGAGAAAGAAGTAAGAGGATTCTTGGGAAGGTTGAATTACATTGCTCGATTTATAGCTCAGCTAACAACAACATGCGAGCCTATATTCCGACTACTAAGGAAAAAGAACCCGGGAACCTGGAATGAGGAGTGTGAGGAGGCATTCAATAAAATCAAGCATTATTTACAAAATCCACCTTTACTGGTGCCTCCTGTATCAGGGAAACCTCTAGTATTATATCTAACCGTAACTGAAGTAGCCATGGGATGTGTATTGGGTCAGCATGATGAAACCGGAAGGAAGGAAAGAGCTATTTATTACTTGAGTAAGAAATTCACTGAATGTGAGTCCAGATACACGGAGATAGAAAAGCTGTGTTGTGCATTGGTGTGGGCGGCAAAGAGGTTGCGACATTACATGTTATACTATACCACTTGGTTGATTTCAAAATTGGATCCCCTGAGGTATATTTGTAATAAGCCTTTTCTCTCAAGTCGAATTGCAAGGTGGCAGGTTTTATTAGCAGAATATGACATAGTGTACATGACAAGGAAAGCCGTAAAAGGGAGTGCCATTGCAGACCATTTGGCCGATAATGCTGTTGAAGATTACGAGCCTTTGGATTTTGATTTCCCTGATGAAGATATATCGTCAATAGAAAAGGAAGAAGAGAAGACAGAGTGGTGGACCATGTTTTTTGACGGGGCAGTAAATGTATATGGTAACGGGGCAGGGGCGGTAATAATCTCTCCTGATAAGAAACAATACCCAGTTTCGGTCAAACTACATTTTGAGTGCACCAACAATACAGCTGAGTACGAAGCTTGTATACTCGGTTTAGAAGCGGCATTGGAGTTAAAGATAAAGAAGATAGATGTATATGGGGATTCAATGTTGATCATCTGCCAGGTCAAAGGGGAATGGCAAACCAAAGAGGAAAAGTTGAGGCCGTACCAGGAATACCTATCTATGCTAGCAAAGGAATTTGAAGAAATTAGATTCACCCATCTAGGAAGGGAGGGGAACCATTTTGCGGATGCTTTGGCCACACTAGCTGCTATGACTACCATTGACCTCAAGTGCAAGGTACAACCAGTACACATTAATATTAGAAATGATCCAGCGCACTGTTGTTTAGTCGAAGGAGAGGTGGACGGACAACCTTGGTATTACGATATCAAGAATCTTGTGCGGAATCAGGAATATCCGGTGGGAGCTTCTAAAACGGATAAGAAAACCTTGAGAAGGTTGGCTATAGACTTCTATTTAGATGGAGAGATTTTATATAAAAGATCATTTGATGGTACCCTGTTAAGATGTTTGGATGAGGCAGATGCTAGAAAGGCATTAAGAGAGGTCCATGAGGGGATTTGCTCAACCCATGCTAGTGGGCACATGATGGCAAGGAAAATCCAAAGGGCTGGTTATTTTTGGATGACACTAGAAAAAGATTGTATCGACTATGTCAGAAAATGTCACAAATGTCAAATTTACAGTGATAAGGTCAATATGCCACCAGCTCCTCTGTTTAACTTAACATCTCCATGGCCTTTCGCGATGTGGGGAATTGATGTGATTGGACCTGTAAACCCAAAAGCGAGCAATGGTCATAGATTTATCCTCGTGGCTATTGACTACTTCACAAAATGGGTAGAAGCCGGGTCATTTGCTCATGTGACACAAAAAGTGGTGAAGAAATTTATTGAGAGAGATTTGATATGTCGGTATGGTCCCCCAGAACAGATTATAACTGATAATGCCCAGAATTTCAACGGCAAGATGATAATAGAGCTCTGCACTAAATGGAAAATCAAGCATTCCAATTCTTCGCCATATAGACCAAAGATGAATGGGGCGGTAGAAGCTGCTAACAAGAATGTCAAAAAGATTGTTCAGAAGATGGTAGTCACCTATAAGGATTGGCATGAGATGTTACCATTTGCCCTTCATGCATATCGCACCGCAGTTCGAACCTCAACAGGGACTACCCCATATTCTTTGGTATACGGTATGGAGGCAGTGATGCCTTTGGAAGTGGAAATCCCATCGTTAAGAGTGTTAATAGATTCTGAGATAGAAGAGGCCGAGTGGGCCAGAGTGAGATACGAGCAATTGAACTTGATCAGTGAGAAGAGGATGGTTGCAATATGTCATCACCAACTTTACCAGAAACGAATGGCTAAGGCGTATGATAAGAATGTTAGACCGCGTATGTTTCAAGAAGGGGATCTAGTATTGAAGAAAATATTGTCATTACCAGGAGATGATCGAAGCAAATGGGCACCAAATTATGAGGGTCCTTATGTAGTAACAAAGGCATTCTCAGGAGGAGCGTTGAAGTTAGCTAGAATGGATGGAGAAGATCTAGCTCGGCCTGTGAATTCTGACTCTGTAAAAAGATATTACGCTTGATGTAGTTCCCTAAATTAATAAAGCAAAGTTTGGCCATTGATTTCTTTCCTTTTTGTGCATTGATCTCACAACAATCTTTTTTTGCATTAATCCCAACAGTGCATCTCCTCACTCATTTAAAAAGTTTAGCATCGACTGAACGAATTTCTTCTCTATATAAAAGCTCAAACTAGGATCACACCTCTACACTGGGGGCAATACAAGATGTTTTATACGGAAGCCTATAGATTTGAAAACCAAGCTAAAGCATGTGACAAAAGCAATGACATAAAAGCAAGAACAAGTCTTACATTTTGAGAAAAGGGCTACTTGAGGAAAGTCAAATACTTTTTCTCCAAGAATATGATAAGAAAAAGGCAACACGAGAGATGAATCCGGCATACGACTTCAAAAGCACGCTCATGTTACGAGGAAGTCTCATGAACTAGAAAAGAGGATGGGGGCCTATGTTTCAAAACCAGGTACGAATGCATGCATTGCATCTAATCATAAAGTCATTGCACATATGTTTTTTTTTTTTTTCGTTACAGGAGGAGATCTTAGTGCATTCCAACGAGATTGTGGACGAAGAAAGAATCATTGAGTTGAGTCTAGAACAGAAAGAAGAGAAGATAATATTTTTCAGACCCTGCCAGCAGGAAGAACGACATCGATAGCAATTGGTAAAAGGGAATCGTCAGATGAGATTCCAAGTTGTTTGGTTAAAAGAGATCGCAAGAAGGGATCTCGTTTTTCGATGAAGATCGCCAGAAGGGACTTCATATTTCAGCTTTGAATAAAAGGGAATCGCCAGATGGGATTCCAGGTTGTTTGAGATCGCCAGAAGGGATCTCGTGTTTCACTATTGTGGAGGTCGCCAGATGGGACCTCACACTTCACGTTGGTTAAAAGGAGTCGCCAGATGGGATTCCAGGTTGTTTGAGATCGCCAGAAGGGATCTCATTTTTCACTATTGTGGAGGTCGCCAGATGGGACCTCACACTTCACGTTGGTTAAAAGGAGTCGCCAGATGGGATTCCAGGTTGCTTGAGATCGCCAGAAGGGATCTCGTGTTTCACTATTGTGGAGGTCGCCAGATGGGACCTCACACTTCACGTTGGTTAAAAGGAATCGCCAGATGAGATTCCAGGTTGTTTGAGATCGCTAGAAGGGATCTCGTGTTTCGCTATTGTGGAGGTCGCCAGATGGGAACTCACACTTAATGTTGGTTAAAAGGAATCGCCAGATGGGATTCCAGGTTGTTTGAAATCGCCAGAAGGGATTTCGCGTTTCACTATTTTGGGAGGTCGCCGGATGGGACCTCATACTTCATGTTTGTTAATAGGAATCCCAGATGGGATTATAAGTTTGATTAAAGGAGATCGCCAGAAGGGATCTCGCATTTCGATATTTTTCAAAAAAAGGGGTCGCCAGAAGGGACCCCATATTTCATTTTCGTTGAAGGGAATTGCCAGATGGGATTCCGAGGGCCGAAGAGGATTGTTGTAAAGAAAGAGTTTCAGATCGATCAAGCTTCGACTAGATCAGTTTTCGGGAGTTTAGTTGGGACTATCTTTATAAAACTTACTGCGCAAAGCCTTCGCTCCGTAAGCTCTATAAAGAGGGGGCATCTGTTGTAACCCATTTTTGGGTCCCCGCAAAAAAAATAAAATAAATAGCCAAAGAAGGCTAGAAAAATGACAAGAGGCAGAAGCGCTCGGAAAATGGTCAGAAAATTGGTCAAGGAGTATAAAGATACAAAGATTGGATTCTTGACAATATATTCTTGAAGGATGAGAACCCTATTGAGAAGGAAATTTTGAATTTTGAAGAGAGAAGCCCAAATTTGGATGTTTATGGGTTTAATTGATTTTTATTGGATTTATAGGGGATTTGATTGCAAGAAAAATTGATTTTTAAGTCAATTTGGGCTTTAAATTGAAGAAATTTAAGTTCTGGGGCCAAATTATAATTTTTAGGATTTTATTAAGTCAAATCAGGGGCTTAATTGCATAAATATTGAAGTTTAATGGCCAATTAGGGACTTAATTAAGAAAATCCGAAACCAGGGACCAAATTGGAAGAGGCGCGTAAATGGAGGGGCTGCAATTATTCGGTTCAGGGGCCTAATTGAAGAAATTGAAAGTTTATTAATCAATTGAGGACTCAATTGCATAAATCAGAGGCCAAGGACCAAAGTGAAAAATGCGGCCAACAAGAGGGGCGGAGACCGAATTTGAAGGACTGATTTGAAGTTTGGCCATTTAAATGAAACGGCGCGTTTTATCCAAAACGACGCCGTTTCATATATAAAATAACAAAAAAAAAAAAAGAAGACTAGAACGGTGTCGTTTTGAACGACAATGTTCATCTTCTTCTTTCCCCCCGGTTTACCAGCAACAGAAGATGAAAAATTTGAAAACCTTCCCGCCTCTCTCTCCTCGCCCCCACCACCACCACCGAAAGCATCAATGGCCGACCAGCCGTTGCGTGATTGAAGGCGCACTAACAAAAGGCACGTCGGTCCCTTTTTTCCTTATAAATAGAGAGGAACCGAAGAGAGAGAGAGAAGAGAAGTAAGGCCCGAAAGAGAGAGAAGAACAGAAACAAACCGAGAAGAAGAAAACCGAAACCAAAAAAACCAAAACCAAACCGAGAACAAACAGCCACTAAAAAAAAAAAAAAAACACGAAGGAGAGGGGAGGAGGAAGAAATTTTTAGCCATTGTTAGAAACAGCAGCAACGCCGCCCGGAGCCGCCGTCCACGAGCCACGCCACCGCAGCCCTGCCAGCAAACCACCGTCTCCAGCCCCGCCAGGTACGCTCTATCCCCTGCACTTTTGTTTTCTTCTTCTGCTGTAGGTTTCGTCTCCTGCATGCAGAATTGTTCTGCATGCAGGGGACGGGGGGGAAATTAATTCCCCCCGTTCTGTTTTCTCTTCTGGGCCAGATGGGTTCTGGCCCAGAAGCATGTATATGGGCCAGAAGGATTCTGGCCCAACCTGGCGGCCTGGGCCGAGTCCGGCCCAGACCAAGTTATTTTTTTCCTTGGGCCGAGGTCGGCCCATTCTCTTTCTTGGGCCGAGATCGGCCCATTCGCTTTTCTTGGGCCGAGATCGGCCCAGTCACTTTTCTTGGGCCGATACCGGCCCAATGACTTGTGAGGCTAAGTTCGGCCCAATTAGTTGGGCCGGCCCAGCCCCTTAATAATTAATATATAATATAAAATATGTGTGTATATGTTATATATATAAAATATTTATAAAAAATCTGAAAAATCTAAAAAAAAAATGTTGTTATTTTCCTTTCATATATATATATATATATATATATATATATATATATATATATATATATATATATATATTTTAGGGGGTTTGTATTTTTGTTTTTATACTATGGAGGTATAAAATCAGTATTTGAAATATCTGATTTTAGTCGAGACACCTGAAATTTTCAAAGATAAGTTTTTTTTGCTTTCAAAAAAATTCTAAAAATTCCTTAAAAATATTATTGATTTTTTTCGTACATCTTTTTAAAAATGACTTAATATTAGTTTGTATTTTTATGCTGTGGAGATACAAATTCAGTATTAAAAATACCCGATTTTGTCAAAAAAAAAAATATATTTTCTTGCGTGTTGCATACGGCCAATACACTAACATGTTTTGAATGTTCTTTTTATATATAAAAAAAAATATTGGAAGTTTTGAAAATGTGTTTTCGCATGGATTTCTTAAACACAAATCATTTTCTTGCATTTGTGGATTTTACAACCTGTTTGTAAAACTCCAAAGGGTATTGGCCAATATTCCAAAAACTATAAAAATCTTATTTTGGGAGGAGAAGTTGTGGTTATTGTTCACCGCTAATGTTTGGATGAAGAAATCCTTAAAAGGACGAACATCCAAAATATTATCGGGAGTAATAAATCAACGCACATGTTTGAAAGAAGCTTTGGTTGCGATCGAGAACATTTCAAAAATTAAATTTTTTTCTCCACGGTTTACGAGTCGTGAAAAGTAATTGTTTTTTAAGAATTGTGAAATTTTCTTCGTTTTTTTTATTCTCTTTTCCTTGCGATTTACGAGTTGACGGGATTAGAAAACACCAACACCATAGACTATAGAGCAAACCAAACACCAAGCAGCTTACCTTAGGTAGGGCGTATTAGGGGTGCTAGTACCTTCCCTTTACGCAACCAGTCCCTTGCCTTAGAATCTCTGAAAGACCAGTTAGGGTTCCTAGTGACCAAATACTAGGTGGCGACTCCAAAGAACCAAATCCTTAGAACACAACGAAAATCGCCAGCCGATGTCGTGCCCTTTATAAAAAAATTTTGTGGGGGTGTGACAAGTGTTACTACCTCTTTTGCGCCAACTTGTGATGCTACCTCTTCTAGCACGGTTTCACAGTGCAGAGAAGGTGTGCCTTCACAGTGGGGTCAATTCACCTGCAAGTACCAGGCACAATGGAAGGATGACCTTTCAATGTCAGTTTGTTTATGTTTTAGTTTTATATATATACTTATAACATAATTTATGAACAACTAATTAATATTTTATTAATTTTATTTAATTTCACGTTCACAAACATTAAGGCTGCCTGGACAATAACATTAGCGTTTAAATTGTCGATAGAGATTCCATTGTTTCAATGAATTCCGGTTTCCAAACATCCTGAATGGAGACCTAATATCAATGCATGGTTTTGATGATTTCAGGTAGGTGTTAACTTCTAATTTCCAACTTATTTTTAATAAATTATTTTTATAATTTTATATATTTGTACTATTTTTATTTTAAATGAATTATTTATACACAACACAAATTTGAGTGGGATAGCACAAACAACAATGTTGTGAGGAGGGTATGGGAGAATCATGCGGCAAATAGATAACATCGAAAATAATATAATTTTTTGTTTTATAATTTTATGTTCTAAATTGTAATTTGTTACTATGGAAGTACGTTGCGTGATTTTTGGTATAACGCCCAAAAAAAAAAGAAAAAAGATATGCGAGAGATAACAGTCTAGAAGGCTGAAATAAGGTGGTTGTTTGGTGAAAATTCAAATCGCCATTCATCTCAAGCGGTTCGCACAACGCTCACAGTCCAGTGCCGACAACTAGAACCGGCAAATTCATGGTTCGGTGACCACGCACATAGCAGCTCCGTTCCGTTCAAAGCATATGAGAAGCGGATGGTAAGATTAATTTTAATGAAATATATCGTTAATTAATTTGTTGTTGCTTATAAATATATTTAACTTACAACCTTTTTTTTTCCTTACAGGCTACGTCTTTTGGACGTGAGCCAAGCCCAATGGAGCTGTTTGTAGAGATGCGCATGCGGAGTCAAGATCGCCAAAAAAGGGTGCAACAATTCATGGACAATCATGCTGAACATTTCATGGTATGTTCTTTCAATAATTTTATTTCATAAGTTATTTTTTTTTCTTGAATTGAATATGAAGATTTAAAAAAAAATCAGTAGACCTATAATAGACAGTTAAGGGTGAGATATAGGGACAATCCTTCGACCCATCCAGATTTCGATCCAGATTTGTGGATGGACGTAGGATCATCTAGTGGACCTGATAAAAATCAGGTCTACATGCTCTCCAACACTACGGCCGAAAACTTACGTACGGTCCGTAGTGTCTCAACCGTTGGGAGCTCTTCATCAGTATCGAGCATCCAGTCTGAGGAGTTTATGGCCTTGAAACACAATTATGAACGAATCTCGATGGATTATGATCAGCTCCATCAAATATTCATAGACATTAGATCAAGGATGGATGATAATACATGTGCAGCCTTTTTTTGGTTATACGGTCCCGGGAACAACTAGCATCCTCCTCCTCCTCCAGCTCATCCGTTATTCTAATTTAATTTTGTTTTTGAAACACATTAAATTTGTAATGAATATTTGGATGAATATTATTTAACATTTTTTTTTATATATTTTTAATGTTTAATATAACTTTATTTGATTAATTAGTTTTTTTTAACTACAAATAAATATAATATTTGAAAAACATTATTTATTCTAAATAAGTTTTTAAAAAATATTTTTATATAAATATTGATGGACTTATAGACGGAATGTGTCCGTCGGTATTAGACAGAGAGTTGAAAAAAATGTATGGCCCATCCCACAATCACTAACGGCCCATCCGTCAGTGATTTACCGTTGACATTGTCGACGACCTATATCCATCGGTATTTTACAGAGAGTTCTAAAATATTTACAGCCCATGCCACGGTCACCAACGGACTGGAAGTCGATGATTTACCGTTGGAAATACAGACGGAATACGTCCGTTGGTAAAGTTCTAACGCGAGAATTTTTTTTGGCGCACTTTCCCCGTATGTAAGACCGTCAGTGTTTTGTTTTTTTCCGACAAACGTACCAAAAAAATAGGAATAACCAACGATCAATATTTTGACAAACGTATTCTGTTGATGATACCATTGGCAAAAATGTTGTTGAGGAATTGTGTTTTAAACCGACGAAATTATTCCATTAGTAAAACTGCTTAATGGTGTAGTGACCGTTAATGTTGAAAACCCCCCCAGCATATTATTCTACCCAAACTCCTCTAGATAGTACAATTGTTTGTGAACACTGGGTGCAACTTGTTGATGTGGTGCTGTAAAGGAGGGTATTGTTATAAGTACCAAGACTTGTTGAGATGACAAAGTCTGATTTGAATTTCAAGCTACCAACACAACTTGGGTGAAGAGTTGCACTTAGTTGATAAGTTGTTTAAAGTTTGGTTGGATAAAAGTATCTGTTGTGACAAGGAGATATGTTACATGTCCTATTCTAGGAGTGTATTGATTATCTGTCATTGATGATGATTAGGGATGTCAATAAAGCAATTATAGAAAAGCAATTAATAGCTCTTATCAAATTTCTCATAAACGACGCTAAATGATGATGTTCCAAAATTATATGTGCTCTAGATTGAGGTTATTTGGTGTTTGCATAGTAGTTAATCACAAGTTCAAGTCAATATTATCTTCTTCAAAGCTCACGAAGTAGATGATTGGTGGTTGAAAGCTTAACACCTGTAAAATAGTCTTTTATGGGGTTTAGATACCCTTCGATGATAAAATCAGTAATTTTTAGTAAATGATTATAATAAATGCTAGAATGAGCTTTAAGTTCTAAGAACAAACATGTTTATTCTTGTTTTTGTTAGGTAAATGCTCTAAGAATAAGAGTACAAATATTTAGATAATAGAAATTATGAACCTTTTATTTGGGTGATTCATGAAATATTTATAATCCCTGAACCTTATTATTTTGATGGAGTGAAGAAGTTGGAGAGTCATTTTCTCCTGATGGTATTAATAGGAAATAAAATATCTCTTACATCTATTAATAAAATTAAAATTTGATCGGATATTTATAATCAATCTTGATTATCTATTATTAATGATGATTAGAGATGTCAATAAAACAATTATATAGAAGAGCCATTAATGGCTCCTATCAAATTTCTTATAGACAACACTAAATGATAATGTTTCAAAATTCTACATGCTCTGGATTGAGGTTATTTGATGTTTGAATAGTAGTTAATTACAAGTTTAAGTTAATATTCTCTTTTTTAAAGCTCACGAAGCATAAATGATTGGTAGTTGAAAACTTAACACCTGTAAAATAGTGTTTTTTTATGAGGTTTAGATATTCTCTTATAGTAAAATCAATAATTTTTAATAAAGAATTATAATAAATGCTAGAATGAGCTTTAAGTTCTAAGAATAAGTATGTTTATTCTTGTTTTTGTATGGTAAATGCTTTAAAAATAAAGGTACAAATATTTAAATAATAGAAATTATGAATCTTTTACTTGGGTGTTTCATGAGGTATTTATAATCCATAAATCTTATTATTTTGATGAAGTGTAGAGATTCATTTTCTCCTAATAATATAAATAGAAAATAAATATCTCATACATATATTAATAAAATTAAAATTTGATCGGCTATTAGGAGAGTTCATCAAACTCCCATCCACCTGAACTCATGACTAACCTAAAAATATTAGATTTAGACACAAGACTCATCCACCTATCAGTGAATTACAACACATTCCTATAGTTGAGGAATATAGGAATGGTTATTCTCACACGCAAGCAATGGTGCAGGTGGAAATATGATCAGCAAGCAAGACAAGTATCTAGGCCAGCAAAATTGCCGAGCCTATGGTACTGTCCCACATCAGCATGTGCCATGTCTATGCTGCAGCAAGCCACTTGACAGAATTAACACGTCTTTTTGAAATTTAGCCATGGCATATTGCCGTGTGTGCAGGTGGGGAGGTGTTTTATTATTAATGTTGGGCTCTTTGAAGCTAAATGAACTCCGAAAGCCTTTAACTTGATTTTTGAATCCTAAGTCTCGAAATTAAGCACCAGATGCAACAATTTGTGATGAAAGCCACCAAGTCCTACTACAAGATGGTATACAAACCCCAAGTAACTATTGGTGATGAAAGCCACCAAGTCCTACTACAAGTGGACAGTACGTTAGAAGTGGAGAGTAAATACCGAACAATTTGTTCTCTCTCTTTTTGAACTGAATATTGAATAAATTTAGGATGGGCTTGAGAGGAATAACTCTTAAACAGATTTAGGGTTTACACAAAATCCTTCGAGGGAAATGGCCTATCCTTGTTTATATGGAAATCTTGTTGTTCACTAGTAAAATCATTCGAAGCAGATAAATGCAGGAAGCAAGGGCGTACATGAGTTCGGGGGCCCTTTTAAATACATCATCAATCGAGATTAGGCATAAAGAAAAGTTTGTAATTCGCATTAGAATTCTTTTCTGTTCAGATTTTTCCTCAAAACAATCAAATCGAGAAGTTTATAAAGCAAATGGAAATATAGGATTTCTCACATGTCGTAAAAGACAGAAGGATGACGTCTCTTTCTTTATTGAACAGGCCACACCATAGAAAAAACATGGGAATTATTACAAGAAAACATACAAGAGACGAGTGACGTCAGACATCGTTGTCATATTGTAAGGAAGATTCTCCTTGTCTAAACTTCTCCAATCACTCATAAAGCAACAAGTTAAGATGACCAAGGTAGGGCTAACCAACTCAACCTCAACAACTCAGTGTAGGAGGAACATCTTGAACCAATACGCCGAGTATTTCATATATCTCTTTAAATTGTTCTTGAAATCAATATAAACCATGCCAAAACGGACGGTATATCCAGCATCCCATTCAAAATCGTCCCAAAATGCCCATTGATAGTATCCCTTCACATTAGCTCCCTCCCTGCACCAAGAAGAAAACCATGACTACTCTTCTTCAACATCAATGCTAGTGCCTAAGGGTTATTTTGGTGCAAATTGTGACTTCTCTTTCCACAATTTTTCAAAAGAAAGAAAAAATTTAATTTGTTTTGAATTTTTTATAAATAAAACCTTCCCTGGAGCACTCCAACCTAATTATTTTGTTTGATGTTTGGAAATTAATCATCTATTTTAATGTTTTTGAAAACAGAAAGCAATAACATATATCAGAGAATGAGGGCTCACTTGATGGCTTTTGAAAGATATTGCAGATGGCTAGCTAAGTATCTTATTCTTAGCCCATCTTTCAGAGCTTCTTTAACAGGCAATGATGCATTATTTGCATCAGCGAGACCTGTAAATTAAGGAAGATTCAACAAAATACCAGCTCTGGATATTATTAAGAAAAAAATCCATACTAATAGACACTTGTCATAAAGTATTAAAGATGCACAACTGATCTTAATTATTACCATTCTCAGTAATGTAAATCGGAGGGTTCTTGTACTTGTCCCTTACATACAGCATAAGGTCATAAATTCCCTTCGGATAGATGAATAGCCAATTCAAAGCTGTCTGTGAAACAATAACATAGAATTTCCTTAGCAAATAATTACGCCCTGTTCTATTTGGACAAACTAATTGATGTGTAAAAATAGGAACATTTATAGAAGAAAAATCCTTCCCATTTTTCTTTCATTTGGGCTCAGTGGAAGGTGATAGATTAATTATGAAATGGAAGCATAGAATTGGGAAAGAAAGTACCGGTGTACCGATAGGATGTCCACCCTTGGAAGCTGGGGTAAAAAATTAAAATGACCCTTTAGAGTGTATTTATATATATTAAGGCTTAAAAGAAGAAAAATAATTAAATGAGAATAAATTTTATTTTCTTAGCTTACTTGAGAGAATGGTTTGGGAATCTCCAGAGTAAACTAAAGTTGATTTTATTAGGAGCTGGATTGTTTGCTGCATAATTTGTTAGTGTAGTAATTCACACCAAGAAATCTATTGACCCTTTTACCAAAGCAGATTCCTCTTTAGTAAATTTGGGTAGTCGATGTCCCACTACAGCTTTCATGGTCTCAGGATACTCTCCGTAAGTAAGTGGATTCACAAACCTGCACAGTTTTTGTGACAATTAAGGTGTAAGTGTTGCTATCATGATAGATTTTTAAGGGCAGATTTTAAGAAAAATCACCGGGAGAAAGCAAGATGAAAATTAGTGTCAAGAACTTACCAACCAAACAGAAAATCAAGTTCTCTATAGGCTGCTTTGATATCTTCCTCTGATTTTGGAGATTTTGGTATAAACCAGTTTGTCACTATAGTGATCCCGATTTTTCCCTTTTGAGAAGCCTGCAATTAAAAATGAAATATCCCCTTAAGTTCACAGCCTTTTCTTGTCAAGAAGTCTCACTTTTGCTTTGTTTAATTTGTTTGGAGTGCATCATGATTTATTATGGATTTCATTGCACATAGCTCCAGGTATGCACGCAAACCTGATATTTCTCCCTGTACAATTTCACAGCAGGCTGCATGTCCAAGAATCAAGTTATGGCTACCATGTAGGGTTCTGTACCGGAGTTACCGGAGCGTGCAGTTTCCGACATAGTTAGAGCAACGGCCTGGAGCGAAAGTACCGCCATTGTAGCCATTGTTGCTGAACCGAGTATGGCTCATTAAATGTGCACCAGTGCTTCACTCGATCGCCAAAAGTTTTGAAGCAAAAGTCCGCATAGTCAAGGTAATCATCCCTAATACATTAATCTTACCAGTTAATTAAGTGATATGAGATCTTGAACATTATGACAATAGTAATTAGATTAAAATTACATTCGCCTATATTGTTATGTATCTTACACAGCTTTGGAGCTTAGGAATCCGAATACTCATCGTCAAGTGCTTGTGGAAGATCCCAGTGAAACAATGTTACAAAAGGTGTTTATGCCTGTGGCATAATTAACATTAATCAGAAACCAAAAGCAAATATCAATGGTAGAGCTTGGAGTACTGCAAGGTAGATATCGGATAATCACCATTAGCTAAGAGCTCATTGATGAGATTGTTGTAGAATCTGACACCCAGAGGGTTCACTCCTCCACTAATTTTTCCCTCTGAAAATGAAAGAAGAATCAATTATGAATATCATATGAACATAATTGTGATGCCGAAGAAATTGATTTGAGTGATTTTCGTACTCGGTAACACTCTTGACCATGAGATGGAGAACCTGAAGGAGTCCAAGCCAATTTTTTTCATCAATTGTATGTCCTCCTAAGACATTTTATACTAAATATTAGTAAAACGGAATTTCCTTAGAATATACATATATAAGTTTGCTATATGATACGAAGATATACATGGTGGAAAATTGAGTGGCCATACCTTGTATCGATGATAAAAGTCGATAGCTAACATTTCCTGTGCTATGGTCCCAAATTTTCTCTGCAAGTACATCGTAATTTTTTATTTTTAATCCAAGTTCCCCGTTAAATGGATAGTAAAATTGCATATAAAAGCCGAGAAGCCAAGTTTAGAGAAATGGACCTGGATGCTGTTTAGTGAAGGTGTCCCAAATACTTGGTCCCTTTCCATCAATATATGCTGCTCCTTCAGACTTAGAAACACAGAAAAAGCAAGGGGTAAATACAAGCATATGAAAGCAAGAAAATGCTCAAGGTTCACCGCGTAATTAAACGCAGCAACAAGTTCATTGCACTGACTCTAAGTGCTGTGTACCTGATAAGCAGCAGTGCCAGCTCCAAACGTGAAATCTTTCGGAAAACTTGTCCTGTTGAAGGGCATTGAGTAACGGCTAGGTTTTGCACCGTGAGTGCTCGCTAACAAGCCAGCAACGACTACGAAAGGGAGGAGGAAGGCTCCTTGAATATTTGCCATTACTCGATAGCTTGAATGCTACAGCTTCACTTCAAGCCCCTTTATATTGTTACAAAAGGTGCCTTTTCACTCGTTTTCAATCATTATTAATTCTTGATGGAGACTATTCTCATAATGTATCTATCCATCTTATCAACAATAATATATCAAAGATTATTTGTGCCAACTGGATTTTTCTGATCCACGCTAGCTAGACTATAGACTATACGCTTGACAAATTTTTTTATATAAAAAAAAACTAAGCCATATGGATTTTTTATTGTGCATTTTGCATCGTGCATTCTCTCAATATGGATTTTTTCAAATTTCATTTTTACATGATTGTCAAGGTTTGGTTAGACCTAAAAATATAAGTTGATTAAATATATTGTTATTTCAATTTTATTTTTTTTAAATGATTCTAAAACTTATTTTAAGCATTTGTTTATTTTAAGTTGGTCTTCATTACATGTTTTATTTGATTTTTTGTATGATTAATTGTTTTTTATTTGCTTTTTATATGGTTTTTTTTTTCTTGAATTTTTTTAAATCCTAATCACATTATTATCAATCATCTAATTAATTGAGTTTAATGACATTGAAAAAAAATTCAATAAATCTTCACAATTGTTATGTTATAGGAAAAAAAATTCTGATCACAGCAAATTACTCTGAACAATTTTGTCTCCACCTCGATAATTTGCCTCGGTCTTCTAATATTTGTGGCGTCTTGGTGATGAGAGGTCCAGTGGTTGCATCCCACACTACAAAAATTAAGTCACCAAACAAAATTATTGCCGCCAAAATTATAAGAGGTCCAGTGGTTTGCATCCACACTGCAAAAAATAATCGCCCGACAAATTATTGTCTGAAGGAACGATCTCGGGATCAGCTTTAATAAATCTGAACTGGTTCCCACAGCTTAATCGATTCTCAACATAAAATTCTATACATATATTGTAAATAATATGTTTTGGGATAGTTCCTTTCATGAGTGACAAGTCCTAAATTCTTGTTGCTATGCCAAAACACAAATTACGATGCATTCCTCGAAAAAACAACTAGAGATGATAATGCATAGGATCTAAAAGTTCACAGAACAATACTTTTGTTTAATCCAATGCAGATTATGTTGATTTGGGGCATTCTTTTGGCTCCTATGCAGGAACCAGATGGTGGAAAGGTTTTTATGAGTTTGTAGGGTTTATGTTTATATAGGTTTTGCTAGCTAATTCAGCACAACTTTTTCTCTGTGTAATGATTGCATTGCCACAATTTGCATTACTTAATAATAACAGCTTCTTCAAAAAAAAAAACAGAACAAGCTGGATGGCAATACCTTTTTCAAACAGTGTAGTTCATGGTGATCATTTTCTTGAATCAGGATAGTAAAAACATAATATAAATAAATAAAAAAATTAAAATTGTTTATATATATATATATATATATATGAGTAAAAAAAATAAAATAAAGAGTCGTTATCTAGTATTTGATCGCTAGGAACTCTAATTAGTCTCAAAGTTCAGGTAAAGCGACTAATGCGTAAAGAATAAAATATTAGTACCCTTAAGACACCTTACATAGGGTAAGTTACATAATTTGTTTGTTTAATATAAACTAAAGTATTGTTTTGTTTTCTAATCAATCATATATCTAAGGTTTAAGAAAGCTAT
>NC_133284.1:26279166-26316166 GCF_005239225.2 Populus alba | reverse complement strand
GAAAGGACTTGTTTCCTTCCTCTATATCCTGAGTTCAAACCTTACCGTGCACGTCTGTCACCCTCACAGTGTCTTACATGCTCACTGGGTTTGCAGGATGTTCAGTGAACCATGGGATTAATCGTGGTGCGCGCAAGCTGGCCCGGACATCCACGTAAATAAAAAAGATAGCATACAATAACTTATGTATTATTCTGGCCAAACTTTTTATGACGCATAAATAAGATATTTAAAGGAGGAGAAAATAGTATTAGCATTGGCAAATACCTCTAAAAACTTGAAACCATACTTTCAAGTTCATCAAATAACTATATTGCAGACCACTACTAAAGCCGATTCTTTACAAGCTAGAATTATTTGGGTGCCTAGTTAAATGGGCTATAAAACTAGAAGAATTTGGACTTCAACACAAACCTCGTCCAACAATAAAGGGTCAGACCTTGGTATCTTTCATCACTCAATGTTATTTTATAAAATGTGGGGATACCTTTAATAATCCACATTCAATGACAGAAACTTTTAGCCATATCAGAAACATTGATAAGATTACATGTGATACTTCCCTCCTAGAAATTGTATGTAAATGGTGCTTCCAACATAAATGAAAGTGGAGCTGGAATAGTATTTATCAATCCTGAAGAACAAGTATTAGAATATAGTATTCGTTTTGAGTTCCCTATTACCAACAATGTAGTAGAATATGAAGCTCTTCTTGTTGGACTATGTCACACAGAAGCTTTGAATGCCTATCCTTTCCAAGCTTACAATGATTCTCAATTAGTGGTTAGTTAATGCCAGGAAACAAGTGAAGCAAGAGAACCCATCATGCGATCATATCTTCAAAAAGTCACACCTTATCTCAACGTTGAGCATAAAAACATTTCAATCACTCGTATTCCTGAAGAAGACAATCAATGAGCAAACCTCTTGTTTAAATTAGCAAGTTTTGATTTTGTGGAATTTCTTGTCAATGTTTAGGTAGAAGTCTTAGAAGAACCTAATATTGGTAAAGATGATTGGGTAGTTGCTCTCATCAATATAACAAAAGGATCCCTATTATAAACTATTTGTAGACAAAAGAGCCACCTTCAAACAGAAATGAAGTCACTCGCCTGATAAGGCGAGCATTGGGATGTTATATAATTGACAACATCTTATCAGAAGATCTATCTTGACTCATTACTGAAATGTTTGTCCCTAAAGGAGAGCTTCTATATTTTACAAAAAAATACATGAAGGCATATGTGGTCTACATACAGGCTCTAGAGCTCTTGCATCTCAAACAACACGGGCAAAATTTTATTAGCCAACCATACTCCAAGATGCCATGAGCCCAGTAAATTAGTGTGTCAAGTGTTAGAGATTTACTTTACTTCCTCGATAACCATTTGTATAAATGATAGTTATAACTTCCCCTTGGCCATTTGCATAATGAGAAATAAACATTTTAGGTCCATTCCCTAAGGTCGCCAGCATGAGACAATTTGTCATAGTAGTTGTGGACTATTTTACCAAGTTAAAGCAGAAGCTCTAGCAAAGATAACCACCAAAAAAATGTTTTCTTTCTTTTAGAAAAATATAATATATCATTTTGGGCTCTCTAAAATTTTGATCACTAATAATGGAACGTCATTTGACAACACAAGATGAGAGAACATTGTTAAAGGCTTCATATAGATCATCATTTCTCTTCAGTATCACACCCTCAGATAAATGGTCAAGCTGAGTTGACTAACATAATTTTGCTCAATGGACTTAAGAAAAAGATAAAGGAAGCCAAGTCATAATGGGCAAAATTGTTGAGTGAAATCTTATAGGCCTACAGAACAACTTAAAAACATCTATTAGTGAAATGTTATTTCTTCTCACATATAGGACAAAAGCCATGATCCCCGCTAAAAATCGATTGTCTAGGCCATCGAGTTGTTCATTATACCTCAGAAGGCAATGAATAAGGTCTTATGACCAACCTCAACTTCCTAAAAGAGTCATGTCTAACAACTATAGTTAGGAATGAAGTCTATTAGCTTAGAACTACTCAATATCACAACATCAAGGTGAAGAATAGAAAATTCAAATTTTGGAGACCTCGTGCTTAGAAAACTAAAGGCCATGGGAAATAGAGAGAGTAGGGGTAAACTAGCTCCAAAATGGGATGATCCTTTCAAAGTTATAAGAATTATCAAAGCCAAAACTTACCATTTACAAGATATGGAAGGAAAGAATCTCTCTCACACCTGTCATTCAAACCATCTAAAAATATATCATAGTGAATAGAAATGTGTATTTTCATATATGGATATTTACATTTCTTTATCATTGTGTATGGCTATAAAATCCTAAGGGGTGGTATGTGTTCTCTCCATAGGTTATCATCAAGGGATGAACTTGGTCTCTCTACATGATACTATTCTTTAGCTTCCTTCATGACCTTTCTCTCTTCAACCCGCCTACTATTGGAGTGGGCACGCATCATAAATGTCTAAAAAACAAAAGAGATAATATAAGTTATTTTCATAATAACATAAAAACAAAATTAAATTAAATTAAATTAAATTTCTATCTTACTTGAGAAGTCATATGTCCAATAATAGTCGGAGGACAATTAAAGTTAGGGTCGATCATTCCTTCCATGTCTTAAGGAAATGTGAGGAGTTTTTCCAATGTTTTCATCATGTTCAACTTAAGATTGAAGAAGATGTCCTCTACATTGGAAGGTGAAGGAGTTTGACTGGAAGACTCAAGAAATAAGTAAACTAGACTTGAAGGAGTAGGACCACTATGTAGAATGGAAATAATCTCCACATTAGAATTTGAATAGATAAAGACTCTCATTCTCTTTCAATAAAAAGCAACCTCCAAAATAACTGAGATTGGAGTTGGCACCTCGGGACCTCCTGATAGGGAAGAGCGAGACCCTTCATTGCCTCTTGACAAACCTTATCAACAAAAATATTAGTTACATAAATATCCTCAGGAACATCCTTAGCTTGGACTTAGACCGTTGAAATCTCCTCAATGTTAATTTGATTGGAAGACTTAACATTTCATCTTCACTTCAATGGTTAATTTTCTTCAAAAGAGGAGTTGCCACTAAGATAGGGCATAGAAACATGATTAAGCGTAGACAGGGTAGACCCACTGAATTTGAATCCAACAGTCCCAGGTAAAGACCATGTATAAAGAAACAGTAAAGGAATGAAATGTATTGAAATAAATAAATAAAAACATATGAAAGCAAAATTACCTCAAATGACATATATCCCTTTAGGCATACAATTGATGTCATATTAAGTGTGAGGTTATCTAACCTGGTATAAACAATCTCCTCCTTTGAGCTCAAGAATGATTTTTCATTTACACTCACTAGGGGTGTACACTTAAAGAACTTGGACTTTGTAGTCAGCCAAGCTCAATGTAACGTAGGTTTGGTGAACATGTCAGGCCCAAAGAACTTGGACTAGGTAAACAATCAAACCCAAGGTAACATGGGTCTAATAAACATCTCAGACCCAAAGAACTTGGACATTACATAGTTATAAGGTTATAAGCCTAATCCTAGATGATCCTCTACAATATAAATATTAAAGACGTGATAAACCATTATATCTCTCCATCTAGAATAATCATTCATATTAAGGTAATAATTTTTCTATACTTAAAGGTGTAAACAAGGTCACTTACCATATTTATTATCTTATTAATGATATGTAAGAGATAGTTGCCTCCTATTAATATCACCGAAAACAGAAGACTTTTCAGTCTTTCTTTTCTCAGAAAATGACAAGGTTTGGGGAGGTATAAATACCCTCTTAACCATCCAGGTAAAAAGGTTGATAACTTTTCATCTCTTAAGATAAAAAATACATAAATTTCAGAGCATTAACCAACTTAAAATTCAAAAATAAACATCTTTGTTCCTTGAATTTAAGGCTTTTTTAATCATTCATTGTCTTAAGTTATTTTATACTTGTCTTATAAATATACCGACTTTATCATCGGAGAGTCTTTAAATCTTTTTGATTGAGACTGTTTTTACAGGTATTCAAGCTTCTATTATTAGCCTCGAGTTTCTTAGATTAAAACAAAGAAATTTAAGCACTTGAATATATTGATTAACCACTATTTCAAACACGAAATAACCTAATAGTAACATATCTTGGATTTTAGGATATCATCACCTACAATTGAAATTTAGTAAATGATAATTAACTACTTCCCAAAAGTTATTCAAGAATTTGTAGGTGCCAACCTATATTGGTGGAGGGGTGAGTTGATCGGTTCAATTTGGTTTGTAGGAATTCAAATGTGTGGTTTGGATTAAAAAATTCTAACAAAATTAAAAAAAGAAATCAACATTTTAAATCTAATCAAATTAGAACAAAAATAAAAATTGATCGGTTCAATTTGGTTTGTATCAATTTTACTTTTGTTAAAGCTAAATAAATTCAAATGAGAGAAAAAAATAAAAATTAGCTTGATTTATTTAGCCAAAATAGATTATTTGGTTCAATTTGATTATTTATATTATCAATTTTTTTTGGTTAATTTTGATTTCAGGTTAATTTTTAAAAATCTAAAATTGAATCAAATTATTATTTTTTCTAATCAAACCATCCAACAAATTTAATTTTATTAGTTTTTTCAGTTTTTCAAATCAATTACAGATATTCAAGATAATCTAGTTGTGTTGCTCATCCATGTTTTCCATGTTTTGGAGATCAATGTTTAGCCAATAAATCTGTATTTCCGAGTTTTTGTTCTCCAAGGTATTTGAGTCACTATGGTTTTTTCAGAAACTATATATTTAACCCCTTATATGTTTTTAAATCCATTCATAATTTATTCTTTCCATGTTCCCTTTCAATTTATTTTGTTTTATTTTAGAAAAAGAAAGGAAAAGAAATGGAAAGGTTGGTGAGAAAATAAAATATTTTTTTAAAATAAATACTGCTAAATTAAGTTCTGGATGAAGGGACTTTTTTATTATTTTGTATACTTCATAAATTAAATATTTAGTTTTTTTTAATACATATGAACTAAGCACACCATCTCCCCATCCCTCTTATTCATGTTGTTTTTTTTCCCCTTCTTATCAAACAAGTTAAATCCATTCTTAAAAAAGAGTAAGAGAAGAAAAGCTAATTAGTGCTGTTATAATAACTCCTAAGGCATAATCAGTGTTATTACAACCGAATACAGATGGTTGTCCTTTCTCCTGTCATGATATCAATATTGGGCCAAATTGATAGGCTTTGTAGCTCAAAGACCAAATCTAAAACTTCAAATAATATGGACTAAAGAAGATAAAAGACAAGCCGAAGAACATTTAGTTGATGACATAAAAATTGACACGTTTGATTGGATACAATGATGTTAAGTAAGAAATCAACTTAATGTTTTTAATTAATGATTAATTAAAAACAATAATTAATACTTTCAATTATAATATTTATATAAAAAAAATATAATATTTTTTATATTGATACTTTTAATTATAATACAAATAATTATATTTATAATATAAATAATTATATTTAAAAAACCTAAAACCCAATTATCTTGGGTTCTAACGCAGGATCTATTAGCATTGGATCCTAACACAAGAACCAAGAGAAATGGCACCTGACGCAGAACCTAAGAAAATTAGATTCTGACACACAACCTATTATTGGGAGGCGAGGCTACAAGACCCAAAGGATTTGGGTCTGCGCCCTAGCCACACCCAAGCTCCTTGGTTAGGGTGCCCTTTTCCTGCCCTAAGTTTCTTGGTTTTGGAAGAAAATGCTTGATCCAAGAGAAAAAAAAAATTACATATGGGTCAAGTGGGGTTGCAAGACCCAAGGGATTTAGGTTTGCATTCTTTTCCTGCTCCAAGTTTCTTGGATCTAGAAGAGAATGTCTAACCAAGAGAAAAGAGAAAAAAATAAAAAAACAATTATTGATGGGTTCTGCTAGGAGCATGACCCACACTGATGGGTCATGCTCGTAGCAAGAACCAAGCTTATGGGTCAAGCGATGACTGAACCCAAAGCTATTTTAAGTCCTTTTGAAGTCAGGACTCAACTTAATAAATTATCCTTGGATGTAGGAGCAGCTAGACCCAATCTCAATATATTTAAAAAGAAAAAAATATATCAAAAATATTAATTTGAAGTAAAAAAAAAAAAACAATAAAGAAATTTCAAAAAAAAATTCAAAGCATTTTTGAAACGCAAAAGCAAACATACTTTAATAAGAAAATTCAACCCAACCTGAAATGAAAAAAAAAATTATCATCACCCAAATTTTGTATAATATAAAATAAAAGTCACATTAATTTATTTTCTCTTTACAGTATGAAAAAAAAAAAATCAATACGAAAAATTCAAGAGGGAAAAAATTGAAAATATCTTAAAATACTTTTAAAAAAATATATTGAGATAATATTTTTTTTATTTTTTAAATCTATTTTTTATATAATCACATCAAAATAATACAGAATCAACTTAATATGAATTAAAGGAAAAAACATTAATTTGAAATAAAATAAAAAATTATCAAATTGTTTTCAATGTATTTTTGAAAACCAAAATCAAACATGCTTTAATAAAAAATTCAACATCACCTGAAATGAAATGAAAAAAAAAAAAAGAAAAAAACATTATCATCACCCTATTTTTGTATAATATATATATATATATATATATATATATATATATATAAAAGTCACATTAATTTATTTTCTCTTTAAAGTGTGAAAAAAAAATCAATAAGAGAAAAGAAAAAAAATCAAGAGAGAAAAAATAAAATTGGAAATATCTTAAATATTTTTTAAAAACTATATTGAGATAATATTTTTTTATTTTTTAAAAATTTATTTTTTTATATAATTACATCAAAATAATAATAAAAAAACACATTAATATGAATTAAGGAAAAATATGAATTTGAAGTAAAGAAAAAAAATAAATAATAATAATAACCATAATAATAATAATAATAATTGATTTTACCCTTAAAATCAAATATATGTTTTTCTTTTTCTATAGCCATAATATTTATATGAATTTTATTAATATTAATGCATTTAATAATGATAATATTTAACTTATCTATCCAAGTTCTTATATTTTTGAATCTTTTAAAAAAAATTTATGTTTTTCTTTGATGGTAGTAATATTTTTTTTAAAAAAATCTGGTAATTACAATAAAAATAATAACAATAGTAATAATGATTCTTAATTTTACCCTTCAAATCATATCTATTATTTTTTTTCAATATTGATAATATTTTCTACAAATTTATTATTTATTATATGTATAATATTAATTATAATAAAAATAATAGTATTTTTAATATTAATTATGATAACAAAATCATAATATTTATATCACAAATAATAATATTTTTAATACTAATACTTTTAATTATAATAAAAATAATATTATTTAGAATACAAATAATAATATTTATCATATTGATAATAGTATGGAACTTGTCTGGTCAAAGTTTTGATAGTAATAATTCTTTTTAAAAAACAATTATTAACGATAATGATAACAATAATAATAATAATTGATATTATTTTATTTTTTTAATTTTTCTTCTTTGCAGGGTTTGCAAACCCAGCCAATCGGGTCTGGAGAATTAAGGTGCGGGTCTGAAGAGACCCTAGTGCCCAGGTCTGCAGAGTCAGGTGTGCTGGCTCGCAAACCTCAGGCACGCAGGTCTATAAACTTGCTCGCCTTGGTTTGCAACCAAAGTGCGGGTCTATAATGAGGTGTGAGGGTTTACCTAGTGCCTAGGGCATGACAACCCATATGTTAGGTGTCTACAACCTAGTGCTACTGCTAGGCACGCTGGTTGGCCCTAGTGCCAGGTTTCTATTTCCTGGGCTACTATTAGGCGACGAGTCTAGCTCTAGCGTCCTGGCTTGGAGCCAAGTGCTAGGTGTCTGCAATCTAGGTCGTGCAACCTCATCAAAATTTAAATTGTCCATTTCCTCCCACCAAAAAAACAACCCTACCCCTTGCAGTCTTTGCAACTTTTTGTGGCAAGGGTAGCCCTGCCATTACACCTCCCTAACCCACGGTGCTTTTACCAAAGAGAAAATTCAAATAGTATAGCCCATAGTGAAAGCACTCATAATCTACAATAACTTTCACTACAGTATCAAACAGTGCAATCCATAATAAAAACACTTATAGTTTATAGTAATTTCTATTATAGTAAAAAGCTAATATCTTTTAGTTATAGTTAATAAAGTCTTTTTCGTCTCTTGCTTTTTCTTTTTTTCTTTCTTTTACTACTTTATGCTCTAAAAAGAAAATACAAAGAAAGTGATCGGTAAAAAATAAAAATAATTTGTTTAACTTTCAGGAGTAAAAAGTGATGTTTATAAAAGTTGGTGAATAATCTTCTCCAGTAGAATATTGTTAAAGGAAATTATTTTCTCCATAATGTAAATAAAAAAGTTTAAGTTATTAGTTACTATATAAGAATGTTTTTATATTAATTATTTAAAATATTTTTTAAAAATGAAAATTCTTTGAATTTGTAACTTAAGCAAATTGTATTGAAATATATATATAAAAGTCATAGAGCTGTATTACACCTTCTCAATTGAAATGTGCACATATTTATACTACATTTATTTTGAAACTTTTAATTGATTTAGAAGAATTGGGGTGGCATCTTGTGTTTAAATTTTTTTAATTGAGTTAGAAAACGTAGGTTAATTTATCATTGCTATCAAGTATGGGACACGAAAAAAGGAGCCAAATTCTATTGCAGGCTCTGGCAATTTTAGGTTTATGTAAAAAAAAAAGTCTATTTACAGTATTCTTAAAATAAAGAATGTAACAACATATAATTGTTATTAAAAACTTATATAATCATTAATTTTAAACTCATGAAATTAATTAAAATATATATTAGTTGGCCAAACATCCATGTTATATATATAAAAAAGAATATATCAATATGAAAAGTGCTTACATGCTGCAAGAATTTTAAAATAAGAAATGACATGGATTAAATAGCAATTAACTTTAAATTCTTTATTCGATGAAGGATACAAGGCAAAAGAAAAAAATCATTTTATAAAAATTAATAACAATAATTGGTCTGCAATTCAACCAAGTTCATAAGTTTTTAAAAATCTATTTATCAAGTGGTCTTATAACAATAAGCTTATAACCAGAAGTTAGTAGTAAAAAGTCCAAAAATATGTTCAAGAATTTACCAAGAATAACTTTGTAAGTTTTATTTTCAATAAACTTTATTATTTTTGAATTTTAGTTGTCCTGAATAATTCTTATTGCCCAATTATAAAATTCAAAATCTTTTTATTAAGGCAAACAAAAAAAAAAATTCACCCTCTCTCAATTAAAATTTGCACATATGCATACTATGTCATGCTGAAATTTTTAATTTAGTTAGAAAAAAATAGAATAAAAAAATTCAAACTTACGATTCACTTGATAAAAAATCTCTAATTAAGAATATCTCATGAAAGAACCACTTTAATTTAAAACCTTATACATGACATTTTAAAAATGATTAACTCTTAAGGAACATCAATATATCACTCTTTCACTTAGTATTGAATATCAATAAATTTATATGGTGCCAACAAAGCAAAAAAAGAAAAAGAAAAAAAGAAGAGAAGAAGCTAAGATCGATGGAGAGACAACAGAAGAATAAATCAAAAATTATTTATATCAATAAATAAATAAATAAATAAATATTAAAATATTTATTCGACTCACCTAACTACTTGTTAAATAATTATCACTATTATTACCACTATTAGGACAGCTCCAACGGAGCTGCCAAACGAATAGCCATCTGTACTATGGCTTCTATTTTCTTATTTTGAGCATTCCAACGGCAAAGCTAAAGGGACAGCCAAAATGGCTTTTTACTTGGTGAAGTGCCATTTCTACATTTAACTGTAGAAATGGCCAAAATTGCCAACGGCTATTTTTATAGCCGTTGGCCAGCTGCTTTTTTTTTTTTTTTTTTTTTTACATAGAA
Source organism: Populus alba (assembly GCF_005239225.2). Classification (NCBI taxonomy): domain Eukaryota; kingdom Viridiplantae; phylum Streptophyta; class Magnoliopsida; order Malpighiales; family Salicaceae; genus Populus; species Populus alba. The sequence goes on along the minus strand of NC_133284.1, from coordinate 26,306,145 downwards.
AATTTTGTCTATAAATACATGAAGAAAAAACTTGTAGTTTTAAATTTTTGTATTGTGCCTCACCCTTCTCTCAAATTTTAAAAAACAAGAATCGATTATTCTCCGGTTAATTATTAACATCGGTTGTGTTAATTAGCTGAAATTAAAAGATATGCCTGTTTAAAAGCTTTTTCTATTTTCGTTTTAATATCTCTTGATTTTTTAGAACTTTTGTTGTTAATTTAATATTTATGATGAGTTTTATTTCTTTATTATTTTATGTTTTAAATATGGGTTAAGGAAGACAATTTTTATTTATGTTGTAGAAGGCAATGCTTATTATTAATTCGCATGTATGAAAACTACAAAATTGTTAAACATTGAATGTGAGCTTCTTTTACACTTTCTTAAGGTTTTAACTTGAGTTTTTTTTTTTTTAATGTAGATGGATTTAAATTTTCCAAGCTCTTTTACCAATCTTCTTATGAGTGAGTCAGAAGATATTCTCTCTCAACCAAGTGATTCTAATCAATTAATTGATGACTTAACATGCTCGAATTTAAATGTCCATTCGGCAAAAAAATCACAAAGAAGTAAAAATTTCTCACCAGAGGAGGAATGTTTACTTGTCTCTACATGGCTAAATACAAGCAAGGATCCAATTACAGGAGTTGATCAACAAATAAAACAATTCTGGGCTCGCGTACATGCTTACTTTGTAGAGAATGGAGGAAACTTGAATAATCGTTCACAAATAAGCATCTCAAGTAGATGGCAAGAAATAAATAGAGAAGTCGGTAAATTTGTTGGATTTGTTACTCAAATTGAAAATCGTCAGCAAAGTGGAATGACTGAAGAATCAAGGGTAATGTTAACATTCATTTCTATGTTGAATTATTTAACATATATTTTAACATTATTTAATTAATTTATTTTTTTACCAGATTAATGATGCTCGACAAATGTATACTTCTTGCGTTGGCAAACGATTTCAACTAGAACATTGTTGGGTTATCTTAAGAAAAGAACCCAAATGGCAATTTGAGCGTGCAAGTCAACATCAAAGGTCAAACAAGAAACAAAAAGGTCATTATAATGCAAGTCCGGCTTCATCAACTCCATCTACCCCTGATTCTGTTAGTTTAGGAGAAGATAGTGAACCATTGATTTATCAAGATAGACCAATCGGTCAGAAGGCTGCAAAGGAACGACTTAAACGTAGACAAGGAAAAGATAAAGTTGGGGATGCAACTGTAACGAATCTGTTACAACAATTCAGGGATACTCTAGTTGAAATTGAGGATCAGAAGAAACAAGACAGAAAAATTATGTTAGAGCAACAAGCCATGCTGATTCAACAAAGTCAAGAGAAACAAAAAGAAGAAATTATGAAAATGGATATTTCTAATCTGGATCCAATTTCTGCAGCGTATTTTCAAAATAGAAAGTTAGAAATTATGCAAAAGAGGGGTTTTGATTTGTAATTAACTTTGATTGATTTATTGTAATGTAATGTATTTTTAATTAACTAGATTTATTTATTGTTTAATGTAATGTATTTTTAATTAAATATTTAGAAATTTATTTTTATTTTAAATATATTGTTATTACTTTTATAAATTACTCATATTAATTATATAATTAATAACATCATAATTATATTATATATAAAATATCTAAAATTAGTTATATAATTATATATTAAAATTAATTTAACATGAAATATATTAAAATATAAATGGCTTTTCTAAATAGCTTTTTACCATTGGAATGCACATAATACAAAAAACTATATTTACACTATTCAAAAAAGCCATTTTCTTCATTTGGCTCTTCAAAATGGCATTTCCCATTGGAGATGCTCTTATCATTGTTAGTAGTGTCATTATCATTAGTATTATTTATTAGTAATAATATACGACCACCTTTAGATGAAACGTGTTGGCCATAAAGGAAGAGTACATACACAAAACAAGATGGCGAAAGATAATTTTCCACTATCAGGAGGTGCTGCACACGCTACCCAAAGTGTGAGGCGCCTCTCACGCGTGTACAACACGTGTCAACAGTTTTTTTAAATAAAAAAATTAATTAAATGTCAAATTACTTCATCACACTTTACCAACCTTAGTAATTACAAAAAAAAAAAAAACTTGAGGAAAAGACGCCAATGCCCTTATTTTTATGGCCTATTTTTTTAACCCCAAGGATAACTATGTAATTGTATTGTACAATTAGAGCGTGTTAGGTATTGTGGTAGCTTTTGTGGTTGTGATTTGAAAAAAATAGTTTAATAAAAAGTACTTTTTGTGAGGTTGATTTTCAAAAAATGTTAGTGTTTTGTTTAAAACTGTGATTGAAGTTGTGGTTTTTAAAAAAAGCAGTTTCTTATGTTTGGTTAAAAAACTGTGGTTGAAATTATGGTGGAAAAAAAGCAATTTGGTGTTTGGTAAAACTATGGTTAAAAAAAAAATAGTTTCTTGTGTTTAGTTAATATGCTTTGTGTTTTATATTTGATTTGAATTAATTAAAAGGACATATATAGACACATATATATAATTCCAAAACATAGGTGTTTTGTAATTATGATTACATAACAAAATGAAAATCCTTATACATTAATATACTTCTTTATTATTCCATCAAACTATTTGCAATTCCATCGCGTACAAAATCCATATGTGAAGGCCTCTATGAGCCTTGAACGGCCGAAGCCTGAACAATATCAGGTAAAAAGTCATCTAGAATTAAATTGGGGTTGCGATCATACTAAAAAAAAACTGCATCATCTTGCGATCTCCTTCTAATATGGTTATGTAGTGCCATTGATGCAACTATAATCTCAACTTGTGTTTTGTATGGATAAGCAAGCATGTTTTGCAAAATTTTCCACCTCTGTTTCCATACCCCAAAAGAATGTTCGATCACGTTGCATAGTGACGAGTGTGCACGATTAAACACTTTTTTCTGACCACTTGGTTATCCACGACGCCTAAATTCTTGGAAGTGATACCTCTCGTCTTTGTAGAGACCCAAATATCCATACTCGTTTGGATATCCAGCATCAACCAAATAGTATTTTCCTACAAAAAATAACATGATAATTTTAAACAAAACTTAAAAAAATTATACTCCTTCAATTACCAAATCTTCAATTTAGTCAAAATTACAACCTTCCGGAGGTTTTGGAAATTTGATATTGCTATTGTCAATAGCCTCAAGAAAAATACGCGTATCGTGTGCACTGCCTTCCCATCCTGCCCACACAAACATGAATTGCATGTCAAAACTACAAGCAGCAATGACATTTTATGTCGGTACACCTTTTCTTCCAATAAATGGAATTTGATTTGCAGATGGTATGCATGCACAAACATGTGTTCCATCAATATTACTGACACAATTCTACAGGCCACAAAAACAGTAAGTACTCATAAAAATTTATAACATATATCATACTCCTTTGAACAACTTAATTAAACTTAATTAACTACTTAATTATACAAAAATTCATCTAACCTTGAAATGTGATATAAATCTTGGATTCATAGCAATTTCTCTTGTTGTGCTCGTAAATTGTGGATCTACTGATTTTATGACTTCCACAGCAAACAAATGTAATGATTTAAGCACTTCTTTAAAACATCTACTAATAGTTTCACCTGAATGCTGGAATCTTTCCTGCACTTATCTATTTGACGCCCCAACTGCTATTGTAAATAGAAACATTGTCACCTTTTCAATAACGCTCATTCTTCTTAACGATTTTAAGCCATGGTGTGTTTCTAATTCAGTGTACAGACTCAACAAAGTGGTTGCACCCATCCTAAACATGCTAACACTTCGTTTCCAATGACCTCTTAAAACCTTTGTCAACCAACGCATCCCTGTGTTATACGAAATCATACATGGTTCTTTATACATATAATTAATATAATACATGTTTATAGCTCTAGCTGTGCATATAATTAATTTTTTCCTATCAAAATGCATCCTTATAATAAATGCATCGTCACCATCATTGTCATCATCATCGTCGTCGTCGTCGTCGTCGTCGTCATCATCATTACTGTCGTTCGAGTCGTTTCCATTACTATCATCTGTAGCACCATCAATTAAGGCACCACTACCTTCACAACTAGGATAATTAATTTGGTCTATAATGCGATTCATTACATTATCATAATTACCATCGAAATCTTCATTAAATATGTCATTAAACCGTGGATCATCCATAACTTCAATTACATGTAAACAAGAACAAAAAATTATATGTTATTAATAAAAAACTTTAAATAATTAAATATCATTCAATAAAAAACTATCAAAGAGTTGGTGCGACATAAGTTTTTTCCATACCTGTAAAGCCAACAAAAAAGGAGTATTCCACTTGCTTGTATAAAATGCAATTGAGAGGTTTGACAAATGTTTTATGAAGAAAGATAGTTTAGTGAAAAATATGATGCAAACATTCCTCTTTGTATAGAAAAAATTCAATGTTGTTTACGTCTTTTTTTTTAATTTTTCAACTTTCAACATAAGTACATTCACATGTATGTGCTGTAAAAATAACATATAATGTTACTTTTATCAGGGAAACATGCAGAGAATCTGCTCAAATCACCATAAAGAAGGAATAACAGAAAATCATGGCACAGAATCTGCAATCAACGCTATATTTGAAATGTAAAATCTGTAGCTGTGTATTGTAACGTAAAATCTGCAGCTGTATATTGTAATAGCACAGTTTTAGCATTACCATTGATTTGTTTCCAAAACAGAATCCACGTCGTTGTATATATTGCACACAAGAATTATCAATACAGGGTGGTGAATTATTCATTGAAACAATTGTTATGTTAAGTCATTATATGGTATCAGAGCTTTCAAATTCTAACGCATCATCGATCCACAACATCACAATGACATCATCCTCCGATCAAAACCCAAATTTCACCCTCAATACCCAACCCTCTTCCACAGCAGACAAACCACTCATTGCCTTTAATATCACAGCACAGATCAATGAAAAATTAACCCCCTCCACCTTTCCTCAATGGCGTGCTCAATTTGAAGCACTTCTTATTGGTTACGATCTACTCGACTATGTTGAAGGCACACTTTTGTGTTCTTCCTACTCTGGCACAGCCACTGATGAGCTCTGCAAGCTCTACTGGGTCCGGCAGGATAAACTTATCCTGAGTGCTCTTCTAGCCTCCACATCATCCTCAATCACACCACTCATTGTTACAACAAAAACATCTCATAAAGCTTGGAAAAAGCTGAAAAATCTATATGCTAGCCGGTCAAGAACTCGTGCTATGCAGTTGAAGGAGGAAATCACCTTAATCTAGCGTGGACACCAGTCAATTACATAATATCTCCATGTTGTGAAGACCCTGGCTGATGAAATAGCCATTATTGATAACTCAATTTCAGATGATGACCTAACGCTTTATGTATTGAATGGTTTAGGTTCAGAATTTCAGGAGATTGTAGCGCTTATTCGAGCCCGAGAATCACCACTGACATTTGAGGAGCTGCATGATCTACTGTTGGGACATGAGGCATACCTGAGGCGTTTGGAAACAGCAACGCAGCTCTTAGTAGCTTCTGCCAACTACACAAAGATGAAGCCTTCTAATTATAGAGGGAGTCAATAGTGGTCCCCCAAATCAAATGACAACCCCCGGGGGTATCATGGTTCCAACACAAGCAGAAATTTTAATGGCACTTAACGTGATGGACGTCATTTTAATTCTGGCAGATCTAACAACTTCAATCGACGCTATCAGCCCAAATGTCAAATCTGTGACCAATTTGGTCATGTTGCCAAGTCTTGTCCTCAGTTTCATCCACAAAATGTATCTATCAATTGTGCCACAACCTCTACCGGGAAGAACAACAATTGGTTACTTGATTTGGCCGCTTCACATAATATCATGGGTGATCTTTCCAATTTATCTGTTCATTCCGAATATGATGGAACTGATGAAGTCATACTCGGTGATGGTTCAGGTTTGGCGGTCTCACATATTGGTTCTTTGAATTTACAGTTTACCCACCGAAACTTTACACTTCATGACACTCTTTATGTTCCAAATCTTCGCAAAAATTTAATTTTTGTTCATCACTTTGCCAAAAAAAATAATGTTTTTGTCAAACTTCATCCTTTTTATTTTTTTGTGAAGGACGCGACCACGGGGGAGATACTACTAAAAGGAGCATGTAACAATGGCATCTATGTCTTTCCAGATTCAATGGTGATGCCACAAAAAGTTGCTAATGTGCATGAACGGACTTCCATTGATGGATGGCACAAGCGTCTTAGGCATCCTTCACTCAAAATTGTTCATCACCTTGTTAAGAATTTTTCCCTTCCCATTTCATCGCAAAAACATTTTTCATCCTTATGTCATTCTTGTTCCACTAATAAAATTCATCAACAATCATTTCATGGCACCAGTCTTCAAAGCCATGCACCCCTTGAACTTATTTACACAGATGTGTGGGGTCCAGCTAGTTATACTGGAATTGATGGTTCACGATATTATCTTATTTTTGTGGATCATTATGCAAAATATATTTGGTTCTACCCAATGGCAACTAAATCCGGTGTCTCTAATATTTTTCCACAATTCAAAAAGTTTGTCGAAACTCGTTTTCAAAAACCAATCAAAACACTCTACTATGACAATGGAGGTGAGTTTATTGCTTTAAAACCTAATTTTTTACGTCATGGCATAACTCACTACACCACTGCCCCATACACCCCTCAACAAAATGGTGTTTCCGAACGCCGTCACCGTCACATTGTGGAAACGGGCCTTACATTACTTCAAGATGCAAATCTTGATTTCTCATACTGGCCTTATGCCTTTCAGACAGCATCCTACCTCATAAACCGACAGCTTACATCACTTCTGCAACACAAATCACCTTTTGAAGCTCTTTTTGAACAAACACCAAGTTATTTAAAATTAAAAAAATTTGGCTGCATTTGTTATCCCCTTACACGTCCCTATAATTTAAATAAAATGCAACCAAAATCCAGAGCATGCATTTTTCTTGGTTATTCATCTACTCAAAAATGCATACAAATGTTTTGATCCTCATTTACAAAAATTCTTTGTCTCTCGTCATGTGTTGTTTAATGAAACTCAACATCCTTGCACCCCCTCACCTGTTAGTCCAACCAGTCATCAAGTCACCCCATTGCATTTTGGTTTCCCACAGATCGTTGTGTCATTACCAATGGCCTCCACAGCACCAGCCTCATCACTATCTCCAGAAGACTCCCCTGCCATTGTTGCATCATCCTCAGGTAATTTCAATACCCCTACGTCTTTGTTAAACTTGGAACAAAACCCATCTCCTCACCCTACTGCACTAGACCACAGTCCCACTCCTCCTCTTCAACATACCATTGTTTCCAGTCTTATCCCACTAGCCAATCCTTCTCCTCGCACCCGTACCATGACAACACGCTCCATGAACCAAATTTTCAGACCTAAACAACTTTACACAATAACCAAACATTCTCTTCCCCAAACCTTAGAACCAACTTGTGTGGGCCAAGCCATTACCCAACTTCACTGGCGTGAGGCTATGTCAAATGAACTCACTACTCTGATGCAACATGGAACATGGGACCTAATGCCATTACCTCCTAACTCTACACCCGTGGGTTGCAAGTGGATCTTTTGGGTAAAAAGGCATGTAGATGGTTCTGTCGACAGATTCAAAGTCCGCCTAGTTGCTAAAGGTTTCCACCAACGTCCAGAGGTTGATTATATAGAAACGTTCAGCCCTATAGTAAAACCAACAACTATAAGAGTTATCATATCTATTGCAGTCATGCGTGGCTGGGAATTATGATAAATGGATGTCAACAATGCATTTCTTAATGATGCATTAACTGAAACTGTCTTCATGGTGCAGCCTCCGGGGTTTAGAGATTTGTCCAAACCTAACCATGTTTGCAGGTTGAACAAGGCCATTTATGGCTTTAAACAAGCACCTAGACCTTGGTATACAGCACTCAGAACTGTTATTCTTCATATGGGATTCCACACCTCCAAAGCAGACTCTTCTCTATTCATTTACAGCAATGAATCCAATCTCTGCTACTTACTGGTTTATGTTAATGATCTTGTCATAACAGGGAACAATTCCACGCTTGTGACTGCTTTCATTCAGCAACTAGGAGATATGTTTTCTCTCAAAGACATGGGACCTCTTTACTTCTTCCTGGGTGTTGAAGTCATTCCCACCAAAACCGGCTTATTTCTCACACAATATAAATATGTTCGTGAGCTTCTCGCTAATAGAAACATGAGTGGTGCCAAAGATATCTCCACACCTATGTCTACATCACAGTCTCTTCAACTGGTTGATGGCACAGCTGCTGTGGATAGCACAGAATTTCGCCGTGTTATGGGCAGCCTCCAATACCTCTCTTTGACGCGACCATACATTTCATTTGCAGTCAACAAACTCTCTTAATTTATGCACAAGCCCACTATAAGTCACTGGACAACAACCAAATAGCTTCTACGATACTTAAAACAAACCATTTTCTATGGTATTCAGATTCACAAAGCTGGACCTTCAGTGTTACACATATATTCTGATGTCGATTGGGCTGGGAATGTGGATGACCGCACGTCGACGTCTGCATACATCAGTTTCTTAGGACCTAATCCTATTTTGTGGACATCCAAGAAACAGAGAGCAGTTGTACGTTCCTCAACGGAGGCTGAATATTGGGCACTAGCTAATGCAGCCTCAGAAACCATTTGGTTATCCACTCTCTTCAAAGAACTTGCATTTCCAATCCAAGACTCCCCTGCTTTTATGTGATAACCTAGGAGCCATGCACCTCAGCTTCAATCTAGTGAATCATTCACGCATGAAACATATTCAAATTGATCTCCATTTTGTACGCGATTTCGTGCAACAAGGAAGTCTTCGAGTTCGACATGTACACACACAAGACCAACTCGCTGATCTGTTAACCAAGCCCCTGTCCAAACAACGAACGACTATGTTACGTAACAAGATTGGTCTTGCTGATGAAAGCTCAATCTTGCGGGGGCGTATCAGGGAAACATGTAGAGAATCTGCTCAAATCACCACAAAGAAGGAATAACAGAAAATCATGGCACAAAATCTGCAATCAACGCTGTCGCACCTGACATCGCAGCGGCCTTATAAAAATTTTAAAACTCTTTAGAAAGAACAGATTTCTGGCATCATGTTCTTTAATGTGGATAAGGAGTCGCCACCTAGTATTATGGTCACTAGGAACCCTAACTGGTCAACAGAGATTTTATGGTTCGAGACTGGTTACGTAAAAGGAAAGATATTATCACCCCTTTAACGTCCTACCTGAGGCAAGCTGCATTGCTAGTTTCGTCTTAAATTGCTAAATGTTTATTTATATTTTTTTTTTATGTTATGAAAATTTTCTTACAATATTCCTGACTCTGGCGCCAGTGAATATTAACTACGAATATTTCCAACTCTGGCGTTGATAAATATTACGTAGCTAAAAAAAATAAATTTAAATCAAATGTTTTTTTTTTATTCCTGACTCTGGCGTCAGTGAATAAACAAATAAAAATCAATTTATTTTTTACGCCTACACATTATTTTTATTTTTTAATGTAGCTAAATAAAAACAAAAACAAAATAAAATAACATAAATTTACATTAGTATTTTTTTTTTTATTCCTGACGTCTGGCGTCAGTGAATATACCAAATAAATTTATTTTATTTTATCTTAAGTTATTATTATTTTTTTTTGCATGCACATTTTTATATAACCAAGTAAAATACAATGAAATAAATTTAAATTGGTATGTTTATTCTGACTCTGACGTCAATGAATAAATAAATAAAACAATAAATTTATTTTATATATTTTTTTTTTACCTACACAATTTTTATTATATATTTTTTATTTTTGGGCTGCTGGCCCCGCTCAGCCCACATGGGCTGGGCTGGGCCCAGCCAGCCCGGCCCGGCCACACACACGTGCTCTAATGCACGCGTGTTGCTACACTGTGCAAGTGAATTAAATTCACTTGCACAGTGTAAATTCCAACTGAAATAATACGAGAAGAAGAATGAATGTGCTCACCTGGTCTGCTGGAGTCGGTGGAGATGGTGGCAGTGCAGTGGCCCTCCTCTGCTTATAGCTTTCCCTCCTGCTTTCCTTTGCTTCTGTGCCCGCTGTTCCTTTTTCTTTGTTTTTCCCTTCTTTCCCTCCTTGCGATGAAGAACTGAAGACGGTGCTAGCTTCTCCCTTCAAATCTGGGTTTGGGTTTTGTGTCCTGGTCTGCTGGAGTCGGTGGAGATGGTGGCAGTGCAGTGGCCCTCCTCTGCTTATAGCTTTCCCTCCTGCTTTCCTTTGCTTCTGTGCCCGCTGTTCCTTTTTCTTTGTTTTTCCCCTCTTTCCCTCCTTGCGATGAAGAACTGAAGACGGTGCTGGCTTCTCCCTTCAAATCTGGGTTTGGGTTTTGTGTTGTGTTTTTGCTGTGTTTTTCATTTTTTACCGTGCGTTCCCCTACTCGTTCGTGCTTTCTGTTTTCTTCCCCTGGTGTCCTTGCCCCCTTCTGGTTTTCGGTTTTTTTTTCTCCTCTGTTGCTTGCGTCCCGTCTGGTTTTCGGTCCCCTGTTCTAGGCTTTTTCGTGATGGGGTTTACTGGGTTTTTTCCGTCTGGTTTTTTTTAGCTTTTCCTCCTCCTCCTGTGTGAGACCTTTCTCTGGCTTTTATAAAGCCAGAGAAGGTCGTGTGTATCAGCCTTCCTGGCCAGCATCGTGGAGGCCAGGGATCCCGGTGCAGTGGCCATGATTTGCTGGGATTTTCCCTGTTGAATCGGCCGGATTTTTCTCCCCTGCTGAATCGGTCTTCAACAACAGATGGTGAGCAAAAGCATCCAAAACGGCGCCGTTGTGTCCTTGGGCATGGCTGTTTTTCAATTTGGTCCCTAAACATTTTAAACTTAACAATTGGGACCCTAATCCGAAATAATTGATTTCTAATTGTGCCCTTGGATTAAATTCAATTGAATCCTTGAGTTATAACACCATTTACACAACAATCCTGAGTTTCTGGACTATTCAATTCGGTCCTTGGACTTTAATTTTCTTGCAATTTTTCCTTGAATCAGCTCCAAACTTTGGTATTTTTTCAATTACACCCTTGATTCCTTTAATTAATTAAATTAAAGTTTAATTAAGTCCTCAAACTCATTAATTCTTCAATTAAACTCTTGATTTCATTAATTAAAATAATCTAAATTTTAATTAAATCAATTCTCCAATTAAGCCCTTGATTTAATTAATTAAACTAGTTAAGAGTTTAATTAAATCTTTAAACTTCCAATCATGTTGCCCTTAACCCAAATTCTAATTCATTCTTCATTTATTCTATATTTATTTTTTTCATCATCATCATTTTTTTTTTAAAATAATAAAATAAAATAAAAAGGTCAAAAATTGGGTTATGACAGTTGCCCCCTCTTTATAATATTTACTATGCAAAGATATTAGAAAATTTCGTCTTCTTTTAGCTTTATGTAGTAAATTTATAAAGAAAAGTAGATGTAGAAAGAACTTTTGCTTTCTTTTTTTTTATCTGGAAAACTTTAAAAACAGTAGATTGACACATGACCTTTACAGAGAGATGTAGAAATCAAGAAACAAGTCATTTGGGAGACACCCATTTTTTTGTTTTTTTTGTTTTTTGTTTTTTTTTTTTGTGATGGTATATTGTAATGGGTTACCTGCCCAGTGGAAAAATACAAGGATTTTTTTTTTAATAAGACAAGGGCTCGAAGACGCGCTCGAATGTAGATAAGACGAGGGCTCGAAGGCGCGCTCGAATGGAGGTAGGATAGGAAATGCACTACCTTTGATGGTCGAGGGCTCGAAGGCGCGCTCGAATGGAGGTAGGATAGAAAATGCACTACCTTTGAATGGTCGAGGGCTCGAAGGCGCGCTCGAAAATAAATAAGACGAGGGCTCGAAGGCGCGCTCGAATGTAAGATGAGGGCTCGAAGGCGCGCTCGAATGGAGGTAGGATAGAAAATGCACTACCTTTGATGGTCGAGGGCTCGAAGGCGCGCTCGAAAGTAAATAAGACGAGGGCTCAAAGGCGCGCTCGAATGTAAGATGAGGGCTCGAAGGCGCGCTCGAATGAAGGTAGGATAGAAAATGCACTACCTTTGATGGTCGAGGGCTCGAAGGCGCACTCGAATGTAAGACGAGGGATCGAAGGCGCGCTCGAATGGATAAGACGAGGGCTCGAAGGTGCGCTCGAATGGAGGTAGGATAGAAAATGCACTACCTTTGATGGTCGAGGGCTCAAAGGCGCGCTCGAAAATAAATAAGACGAGGGCTCGAAGGCGCGCTCGAAATGGAGGTAGGATAGAAAATGCACTACCTTTGATGGTCGAGGGCTCAAAGGCGCGCTCGAAAATAAATAAGACGAGGGCTCGAAGGCGCGCTCGGAAATGGAGGTAGGATAGAAAATGCACTACCTTTGATGGTCGAGGGCTCAAAGGCGCGCTCGAAAATAAATAAGACGAGGGCTCAAAGGCGCGCTCGAATGGATAAGACGAGGGCTCGAAGGCGCGCTCGAATGTAAGACGAGGGCTCGAAGGCGCGCTCGAATGGATAAGACGAGGGCTCGAAGGCGCGCTCGAATGGAGGTAGGATAGAAAATGCACTACCTTTGATGGTCGAGGGCTCAAAGGCGCGCTCGAAAATAAATAAGACGAGGGCTCGAAGGCGCGCTCGAATGGATAAGGTGAGGGCCCGAAGGCGCGCTCGAATGTAAGACGAGGGCTCGAAGGCGCGCTCGAATGGATAAGACGAGGGCTCGAAGGCGCGCTCGAATGGAGGTAGGATAGAAAATGGCACTACCTTTGATGGTCGAGGGCTCAAGGCGCGCTCGAAAATAAATAAGACGAGGGCTCGAAGGCGCGCTCGAATGTAAGACGAGGGCTCGAAGGCGCGCTCGAATGGATAAGACGAGGGCTCGAAGGCACGCTCGAATGTAAGACGAGGGCTCGAAGGCGTGCTCGAATGGAGGTAGGATAGAAAATACACTACCTTTGATAGTAAAAAATGAAAGGTGGTGGAAAAATACAGGGATTTTTCTGGTGGCCTAATTCTCATGGGCGGCCTGCCCAGGTTGAAAAATTCTCAAAAAGTGAAAATTTTTCAAAAGCAATTTCAATGTTCGCCATTTCAAGGTGGCCTTCCAATGGATGGATTCTGTTCGAATTTTTTTCTAATAAAATTTGCAACACTCATTGTCCAATGTCTCAAAGTGTAGATGATATGCATGCATCTTTACCTGATTTGAAATATAGGCCCCCATTTCTTCACAATCTTCTTGTTGATTAGTTGGTGAGATCTTGCTATCTGATTTGAGTCATCTTTGTCGCTTGACTTCTAGCCCACTCGAGTTGGCCCATGTAAGTCTACTTTCAAATTTGTTTGCATAACTCAGTATTTGTGGTGCCCATCGTGACCCACTTGCTTGCTAAAGATTTTCTGATTCGTCAAATAATTTGAGAGGATTATTCATTACCCCTCGTCTCACTGCTAAAAACATTCGGTATCACTTACTGAAAGGATCGAGCTGTCTTTTGTAAATCGAAATGCCCCCTTGTCTGATTGAAGGAAATTACCATCTCTTTTTCTAGAATCTTTCCTTCTAAACACAATGTTGCCCCCTTGTATTGGTTATTGCCCCTAAGTGTGCTTCTGTCAACGACTCAGATAAATAAAGGTTTTAAGTGGCCTTTCTCTCATTTCTCTCCTTTTTAGTTTGGTGGAGGAATATGGGTCTAGAATGAATCTTGAAATCTTGATCTTGTATTTTGAAAACAAAATTTATTTCAATGTGAGTCCAAAATAATTTGCTTTTGAAATCTTACAACTCCTTGGTTATTTTCTTTCTTAGAAAAGAAATTATTTGCTCTTGTGTTTGGTAATGAGGTCTTCGGTGAAAATATGTCATGAGATGACCTTTTATTTCGAAGTGGAGGGCTCGAGGAAAAGCTCGAGATTTTGTATGAGAAATACTTGTCTCTTTTTGAACAGTTATTTTTATCAGCATGAATAATAATGAGTAGTTTATTATTGATGTCATGAATCTTATGAAAAAAGTATCTTTGCATTTTGAGAGCATTGTTTATTGTTCTAGATTGCTTGCTTGCTTGATTAGAAAGGACTTCTACAGGCACGTAACGTAGGCTATGGTTTTTGGCTATGAAAGAAAAGGATTCATAAGGCTCAAAGAGTGTTTCAGGGTTTCAAAAAAACTAAAGATCACGATCAATAGTTTGACTTTTGACGTCATTCATATTTTCCTTTGCCGCTCTTTTTTGATTTGCCCCCTTTTTCTTCTTTTTCATTGCTTCGCTAAAGCATACTCACTTTATCTTGGTTATCACTTTTTCTTGTGATTTGGGCATGCCCCCTAGTATTTGAGTTTCTTGGGCTCTTTTGCCTTTTGGCTTTCTCATGGCTTTATCCTCTTTCTTGATCATTGAAATTTCACTTGCTCCCTTTTTTGTGACGTGGGCATGATCCCTAGCATTTGAGTTTCTTGGGCTCTTTTGCCTTTTGGCTTTCTCACGGCTTTATCATCCTTCTTGATCATTGAAATTTCACTTGCCCCAAGTGTAGGGTGTGATCTTAGTCGGGATTTTTTTATGAAAGAAAAATTATTCAGGCTCAAAAAATTATTCAGGCTAATTTAGTCACCTCAATGATGGAGTTGCTTGATTCACTTGTCATTCTACAAGTAGAATGTCAAAAATGTCATTTTTGAATAAACATCAAATTATTTTTTTTTAAAATCAAAATGCCAGATCAATTTTTTCAAAACTCTAATAGAGAAACTGATTTTTGGTAAAAGAGATGAATTGCGTCTATGAGATCGCACAAGGCTTCAAAGATGTGTTTGTGAATCTTTATAAGAAAACTCTCTCAGAAAAAAATGAATAATGCTAATCGTAAACACGATTGAATGACAAACTCATTATTTTCATTGAAACTTTAGAAAATAAGTTCAACAAGAAAGAACTTATGACAACATCTTGGGGCTATGAATACTGGCATGATAACATATAAAGGGGCTAAACATTTAGCGATCATTGATTGGAATTTCTGGAATCTTTCAATCATTCGTTCTCCTCGACAAGGGCATCTTTCAACAGTTAGTTGAAGTCATTTGTAAGAACAGTAAGTGCCTTGGCAACCCCTTTCAGTGTCCTTTCCCTTTTCAGTGAAACTATTCTTTTTCAGTCAGATCATCAATTTTACCTAACCCAATGGCTTGTTCAATCCTCTCAGCTATAAAAATCAGGTCAGTAAAATGTTGTGCAGAGCTTCTAACCAAGTATTCAAAGTATGGAGCTTTAAAGGTGTTGGAAAATAAACTGATCATTTCTTTTTCCAACACGGGAGGGTTAACTTGTGCAGCTACCTCACTCCATCTTCGAGCGTATTCTCTTATGGACTCTTTGTTATCTTTCTCCATAGCTTGCAAGCTTAACCGATCAGGGCCCACATCTATATTGAACTTATATTGCCTCATGAATGCATCAACTAAATCCTTCCATTTTTTAACCTTGGTATTGTCTAACCGCATATACCAAGTGAGGGCACCATTACTCAGACTGTCTTGAAAGAAATGAATCAGCAGTTTCTCATCATCAACCACCTCAGCCATTTTGTTGCAGTATGCTTTGAGATGAGTTATAGGGCATTGAGTTCCCGTATATTTGATAAATTCTGACACTCTAAACTTTTTGGGAATGACAACGTTGGGCACCAAGCACATCTCAGCAGCCTTTATAGGATCATATAGGTGAATTCCCTCAAATGCCCTCATCCTTTGTTCTAGGGCAATGAATTTGTTCAGCTCATCTTCTTTTACCATTTTGCCCTTTTGAGATTCATTCTCTGTAGAATCAATGGTAAACGACATTCTCGTGGGGTATGCTGGTTGAAAGTGCATGGCTTGTTGAAAATCAGATGACAACCCATTTGCCCCCAGATTTTGTGGATTGAAGGAATTTACAAGCATAGGTTGAGGCTGAGCTATAAGTGTTGCTTTTCCAGATTTATCTCTCAAGGCCTGCTCGAGTAGACTAGTAAGCCTAGCGACTTCTTCTTTAAGATTGTCCACCTCTTTTTGATGTTGGGCTTCCAACTGGGCTCTTTCTTCATCTTCCATTTGTCTTTTTCTCGAATGGGTTTCAATGGGGAACCTATATTTCAACCTGCTATATGTAAATCATGCAAAAAATGTTGATTCAATTAAAAATGCATATGGAATGCAGACACGTCTTTCACGGGATGACAACCTAATAGGAAGATCTTAATTGTTGAGTTCATCAAAGGGTTGGAGATTATCTAGTTTCAAAGGGTCTCTCGCATGCTCAGTGATCGTCCATGAAAGGTCGATATGAGGCTTACAAGTAGTGTGAAAATAGAGGCCCTGAGTAATATCAGTTTGGCATATCAACCACTTCCAAGTAAACAATCAAGCGAGAGTTGGATGGTTTCACGAGTCTTACCCAGGCTAAAGCCATTGGGGTACCGTTACTTTTCCACTTATCTTAGATTTTCAGGTGTGTGCTCTCAACGTGATGCATGACAATATCAACATGGATGCATGCTAAAGCAGTAAATTCAAGAAAAATAAACAAATAAACATAACATAAAAAACATTATAACAATTGATAAACAAAAGGCAAAGCTTAGTCCATTGGTCCCCAGTGGAGTCGCCATTCTGTCGCACCCGACATCGCAGCGGCCTTATAAAAATTTTAAAACTCTTTGGAAAGAACAGATTTCTGGCATCATGTTCTTTAATGTGGATAAGGAGTCGCCACCTAGTATTATGGTCACTAGGAACCCTAACTGGTCAACAGAGATTCTATGGTTCGAGACTGGTTACGTAAAAGGAAAGATATTATCACCCTTTAACGTCCTACCTGAGGCAAGCTGCATTGCTAGTTTCGTCTTAAATTGCTAAATGTTTATTTATATTTTTTTTTTTATGTTATGAAAATTTTCTTACAATATTCCTGACTCTGGCGCCAGTGAATATTAACTACGAATATTTCCAAACTCTGGCGTTGATAAATATTACGTAGCTAAAAAAAATAAATTTAAATCAAATGTTTTTTTTTTTTATTCCTGACTCTGGCGTCAGTGAATAAACCAAATAAAAATCAATTTATTTTTTTACGCCTACACATTATTTTTATTTTTTAATGTAGCTAAATAAAAACAAAAACAAAATAAAATAACATAAATTTACATTAGTATTTTTTTTTATTCCTGACTCTGGCGTCAGTGAATATACCAAATAAATTTATTTTATTTTATCTTAAGTTATTATTATTTTTTTTTGCATGCACATTTTTATATAACCAAGTAAAATACAATGAAATAAATTTAAATTGGTATGTTTATTCTGACTCTGACGTCAATGAATAAATAAATAAAACAATAAATTTATTTTATATATTTTTTTTTTACCTACACAATTTTTATTATATATTTTTTATTTTTGGGCTGGGCCCAACCAGCCCGGCCCGGCCACACACACGTGCTCTAATGCACGCGTGTTGCTACACTGTGCAAGTGAATTAAATTCACTTGCACAGTGTAAATTCCAACTGAAATAATACGAGAAGAAGAATGAATGTGCTCACCTGGTCTGCTGGAGTCGGTGGAGATGGTGGCAGTGCAGTGGCCCTCCTCTGCTTATAGCTTTCCCTCCTGCTTTCCTTTGCTTCTGTGCCCGCTGTTCCTTTTTCTTTGTTTTTCCCTTCTTTCCCTCCTTGCGATGAAGAACTGAAGACGGTGCTAGCTTCTCCCTTCAAATCTGGGTTTGGGTTTTGTGTCCTGGTCTGCTGGAGTCGGTGGAGATGGTGGCAGTGCAGTGGCCCTCCTCTGCTTATAGCTTTCCCTCCTGCTTTCCTTTGCTTCTGTGCCCGCTGTTCCTTTTTCTTTGTTTTTCCCTCTTTCCCTCCTTGCGATGAAGAACTGAAGACGGTGCTGGCTTCTCCCTTCAAATCTGGGTTTGGGTTTTGTGTTGTGTTTTTGCTGTGTTTTTTCATTTTTTACCGTGCGTTCCCTAACTCGTTCGTGGCTTTCTGTTTTCTTCCCCTGGTGTCCTTGCCCCTTCTGGTTTTCGGTTTTTTTTTCTCCTCTGTTGCTTGCGTCCCGTCTGGTTTTCGGTCCCCTGTTCTAGGCTTTTCGTGATGGGGTTTACTGGGTTTTTTTTCCGTCTGGTTTTTTTTAGCTTTTCCTCCTCCTCCTGTGTGAGACCTTTCTCTGGCTTTTATAAAGCCAGAGAAGGTCGTGTGTATCAGCTTCCTGGCCAGCATCGTGGAGGCCAGGGATCCCGGTGCAAGTGGCCATGATTTGCTGGGATTTTCCCTGTTGAATCGGCCGGATTTTTCTCCTGCTGAATCGGTCTTCAACAACAGATGGTGAGCAAAAAGCATCCAAACGGCGCCGTTGTGTCCTTGGGCATGGCTGTTTTTCAATTTGGTCCCTAAACATTTTAAACTTAACAATTGGGACCCTAATCCGAAATAATTGATTTCTAATTGTGCCCTTGGATTAAATTCAATTGAATCCTTGAGTTATAACACCATTTACACAACAATCCTGAGTTTCCTGGACTATTCAATTCGGTCCTTGGACTTTAATTTTCTTGGCAATTTTTCCTTGAATCAGCTCCAAAACTTTGGTATTTTTTCAATTACACACCCTTGATTCCTTTAATTAATTAAAATTAAAGTTTAATTAAGTCCTCAAACTCATTAATTCTTCAATTAAACTCTTGATTTCATTAATTAAAATAATCTAAATTTTTAATTAAATCAATTCTCCAATTAAGCCCTTGATTTAATTAATTAAACTAGTTAAGAGTTTAATTAAATCTTTAAACTTCCAATCATGTTGCCCTTAACCCAAATTCTAATTCATTCTTCATTTATTCTATATTTATTTTTTTTTCATCATCATCATTTTTTTAAAAAAATAATAAAATAAAATAAAAAGGTCAAAAATTGGGTTATGACAAACGCTATATTTGAAATGTAAAATCTGCAGTTGTATATTGTAACGTAAAATCTACAACTGTATATTGTAATAGCACAGTTTTAGCATTACCATTGATTTGTTTCCAAAACAGAATCCACACCGCTGTATATATTGCACACTAGAATTATCAATATAGGGTGGTGAATTATCATTGAAACAGCTGTTGTGTTAAGTCATTATAACTTTTACAGCTCATATATACACACCATTCTGACATGTAATCTTTCAAAGGTTTTGTTCTCATTCTACAATCTCAACTCCTATTAATGAAGTGCCCCACGGAAGAAAAGGAATAAAAACACGGCTAAAAGTAAAAAAACTAGCAGCAAGACCAAGCTTTCAGAAAAGGAAGAAATACCAACAACATGTATAGTCCTATAAGGCCTCATGGCAACAAAGAAAAAAAAACCAACAGTAACTGCAAAAGGGGTTTCTTTTCAGACCTCACAAGCTCATAGTAGCTACCCAATGGAAAAAAAATACAGCCAAGAAAAGAAACACCAGCAGCATGTCAAGCTCACAGTAGCTAACCAATGGAAAAAATTACAGCTAAAGAAAGAAACACAACAACATGTATTATTAGTCCTATCAGACCTCACGGCAACAAAGAAAAAAACACCAATAGTAACTGCAAATGGGGTTTCTATCTTCTAAACAACCTAATTTTCAGACATCACAAGCTTACAGTACTTAGACCCACCTGTGGCAACTGGAATATTACAAGAAAACAAGCATTATAACAGGAACAATCAAGCTCAGTTTTGACAGGGAACAAATCAGTGAAGGTAAATGAACAACCAATTCCATTAAAGGGTTAACCATTTAACATTAACCATTGAACATTGTAATTCGTAGATAAATACAACATTAAAACCAGCAATTTCTCATACAAGTCTGTTAACTCCCGAAAAGTAGTTTAATAAATATAACAGTACACAAATTACTGCAAATGGATATGCTCATATGTCTTAACATGAAATGTGGAATAATACAATGTCTCGAACAAACTTCGGCAAATGAAAACTACTCTTTTAAAAACCAGCATCCCATTATTCTGCAATAAAAAAATAAACATGTATAAATATTGTAAGCACTTGAACATAGTTAATTGATTAACAGTTAAGAAACTTAATTCATACAATATCAGCTAAGCACATTTAGTTCGTGCATACATTCATTGCAACCATCTCAACTTCTATTGCTTAGCACCCATACTAGCCCACATTTCTCTTTTCCTTCGTAACAAAGTCATGAAACTTATCTTCAATTGAAACTCCAGGAATTGAGTGCAGCTCAGCCATCACCTCGCGAATACTATAACCTTTGTGATCCATATTCACAGAAATGGAATCACTCTTAGTCGACATACTCTCATAGTTAATTGCACCTTGACAGCAGCTGAACACCAATTCCAAACGTTTTCTTCTTTCTACCTTGGACCTCAGAAGGATCTCGTTCTTTTCTTTTGCCATCGTTGTTTGTGTTGTTGCTGCTAGACATATTTATCCCTCCAACCATTCGAGCCATGTCAGTCTGGAAATCTAGAATCACATCTTTCTCCGAATCACCACTTCCTTCTTCCAAACCATCACGAGCAATGTCAGCATTACTTGTACCAGGATCGCCATCACTTCCAACAGGTACTCCGGTCGAAGGACCCCATGCAAACTCTCTAGTTGCGACAATGTTTGAATACATCCTGTCAAATTTATGTTTCAATACCGACATGTCTGAATTTTTTTACTCCTCTAATTTCCTACATATAAATGAAATCAATTAATGAAGAAGCATGTAAATTTTATTTTATTTTTTCTGAAATTTGAAAACAATAAAAGAAATTGTTAGGATGATGAGGAAGTTACCTAAATTTTTTGTTTCCACCACTCATCGCTAGCAGAAATTGTTCCTACTTCACTATTCCAGCCAACACCAGTTTCAAAAACCAACTTATTCCATATCCTCTAATCCTTTTTGCATCCATTCCATTTGTTTTTCAATTGTGTTTTAGTGAATCCATGGCCAGTTTGTTCTTTGAATGATGCAATAAGAAACTTTCACCCTATTTTATCGAAATGAGTATTAGATCTCATTCCCATATCAATGGCCTTAATGCATATATCATAAAATATATGCAACATTTCCTTTGTCCAAGCAGCCTTATCCAATTATTCAGGACCTTCCATGGTATCTTTATTTAACAAACGTTTAAAATCAATCAATGATATCAATTACATTGTAGGACATATATAATCGTGGTTTCAACCAATACAAAAACAATTAATGTTTTGCATTTACAAAAGTTGTGTGGTTAGCAAAAAACATTGACTATGCATTTAATTTGAATAAGATTGTTCCTGTTAATTCCAAGTAAACCAGAAGGAGTTGCAATTTGTCATGAAAACTAATTCAAACCCATTATTTTTCAACTGTGCATAACACTCAGTTTTTGTTTACTTCTTTAAAAGAAAATTGTCGTCGTCATCATGGCTGTTTGGATTCTCAGAAAACAGAGGGAAAAAAAAAAGTCAATAATTTTTTTCTAGATTCAAAGTAACACACCTTTCTTTCTCAGCATGCAAACACACAAATGAGAAATCTAAGTTCTGATTTCCTTAAAAAGTAGAGATGAAAGTAATTGATAGTGTGAATTTGGTATAATCTTACACAACATACTAACAGGTCACATTAACATGCTTAAAATCATAACAAATGACTTAAATCCTGCTTATCCAGAAAAGAAACAACATAACATGATCATCAATACATACATGAGTCCATACATTGTATTGCAAATGAACAAAAGGGATGAGAAAAAAACTAAAACCACATTCCTATCTAGTGACATCACTAAAGGGGGGAAATTCTAGTTAAACAAATTGCATGATGGACATAATTTATATTGCAATAATTATTTACAAGTCAGTTTGTGTTACTATATTGTGCTCAAGGTTATCACAATCCATCATAATATCCAATTGACCCAAAATTAATTTCATGGTACCTTAATTTCAATATAAAACACATGTAATATGAACAGTAAAGAACTTTACAGTTTATCAAGCAGAAACAACCTCCATGTGCATAGTAATCAGATCAACATGGATGCATCACATTGTTTCCAGATAATTAATTTTAATCAAGCAGCAGCACTGTAAGACATCAACAGAAAAACAGATTTCAACAAAGAACAACACAAATTATGCACAATACAAAAACCATGCAGCAGCACAAAAATGAAATTGTTAGCTCAAGTAAAAAAAAAATTAAAGATGATAATTAATTTTAATCAAGCAGCAGCACTGTAAGAAATCAACAGAAAAACAGATTTCAACAAAGAACAACACAAATTATGCACAATACAAAAACCATGCAGCAACACAAAAATGAAATTGTTAGCTCAAGTAAAAAAAAAAAATTAAAGAACACACATTACAGGTCATGAAGCAACACAGAAATGCAATGAAATTTGCTCAATTAAAAAAAATTAATGAAGGCACAATAAATAGAAGAGAAGCGGCAACATCAAACTACTCTTTTTAGCTCAATTCAAACAAACCAAGAACGCATAGTAAACAGATAATGCAGCATCACAAAAATGCAATTTTTAGCTAAAAAAATGAAGACGAAGATCAAGGCAAGAACTTACCTCTATCTCTCTCTTATGTGACTTTTTCCAACCCTGTTTTGCAGTGTTATTCTGCAAAAAAAAAAAAAAAAAAAAAAACAATGGAGACCCAAAACAGAAATGAAATTTTGAGCTAAATTAAAAAAAAAATTGACGAAGATAAGGCAGGTACTTACGGGTCTCTCACTCGTGTGACCTTTCCCAACACAAAGCTGTTGGGTTTTTCTGCAATGGTAACAATGGAGGGACATATCGATAAAGGTTTGGGTGACGATCTTTGTGGGTGTTTGGAAAGAAGAAAGGACTGGGGAAGAAGGATGCTCTTCCTGTAAATGTTGTCTTGTACGTGGTTGTTTTTGCAAAATTTTGAAACGGGGTTGTTAGTTGTCGGCAAGAGACGAGAGAGGGGAACAGTCTAGAGAAGGTGGAAAATGGGAGTTTGTAGATCAATGGCTAAATTGATCTGCCAATTAACCGTGCTGTGAACAATTTAAGTGAGGAGTTGGGAAAGTTTTTTGGGACCGTTGGGAAAGTAAGGGGAAAGTGTCGGTGATGAGAGTGAGGGCAAAACGCATGAAAAGCAATTGGTAATTGCTTTTCAAAAACTGCAGTCCAACCTTAGTTTTGGACTGAGACCCACGTCAATAAAAAACGTGGTTGGTGTTAAACAAACACTATGTTGCAGATTTTAATTTCAATAGTGACCGCAGCAGCGTATCCAAACAGCATCTAAAAAGTACAATTATCAAAACACCCTTGTCCAATAATGTAAGTATTTTTTATTCTAGGGGTATTTTATTTATTTTACTATGCATTAAAAAATAAATTAACAAAAACACCTCCAAATAAATCAGTAATGACAAATAAATCATGTAAAATAACCAAAAAAAAAACCTCTAAACCAAAAGCAATCAATTGTTCTTGTCCAGGATGTAAACATCATTCAATTATTGTAGTGAAAGCAGTAAAGTATGTCTATGGCTACAAAAAATATCTCTAATGCATTTTAATATATTTTTAATATATTTGTTAATAATTACTAGATTTCAATGAAATTTGAGTAGCGTATGTTATTTTTGGCAACAAATTTTTCTACTGAACGCTGATTATTTTTGAAAGCTTTCCATCTTTAGATGCACCCCTTGATGAGATTTGTCTTTTTTCTTTGTTTTTATTTTTTATTTTTTTTATTGATTGTTATTGTTGATATCAATCCATTTTTGAAATGATGTTATTGATTTAGTTTGAGATTTGAATTTATACGGTGATTTTTTCCAATACAATATTATGAGAAAAGGTTGCAGTAAACAAAAAATCTTATAATTTGAGAAAGAGGGTGTTTGGGAGTGTGGTAGCTGTTGCTTTTCAAATAGCTTTTCGTGCCGAAAAGTATGCCAAATAATGTTTTTTTTATTTTTAAAAATCATTTTTTGATATCAGCACATCAAAACGATCTAGAAAGTACAAACCGAACTCAATTTTAGCAAAAAAAAAAAAAATTAAAATTGTGCAAAAAGCCGTTTGGACCGCAGTACCAAACGGCCAATTAATTAATGATATTTTATTAATTAATTTTAAAAAAAAAATAGATATTATTTTTATTAGGATATTACAATTTATTTTCTGATAGTATATAGCATTTACAGTCTAGCCTTTGAGATTAAATTTTGTTTTGCATTTAAATCCCTATATGTCATAGGAATTTTAACCAATTAAGCTTTAAGAAAAGAAAAAAAAAAAACAATTGCCTCTTAACCCTAGCAACTTTAATCTCTTCTCTATCTTTTGATTCTCGATATCCAAGAAGCCATTCCATCTAAAAGTTTTACTAAAGGTAGAACAAAATGTCTATTTTCCTCTATAAGAATTTCATACCCAAATCCTTCATAATTTAGGAGAAATTGCAGCATTATTCATATAAGATTAAAAAAAAATGGGAAGGTTGAATGCTTTTTTCTCTAGAATACAGAATTTGTTTAGCTTTTGTTATATAACTATTTGATCTATCTGCTTTTATGTTTTGGGAAATTTCTCTCATAAACATTTTAAGAATTTTGAGAAATCTAGAGAATTGGTGTATACGTTGGGGACCCAATTGATAAAACAGTCAATTCGGTGACTCAATTTAAAATTGGTTTGAGGTTGAGCCCTAATATGATGTTAACCCTCAATTATTATTTCCATAAAATTTTGTTCGTATCATATTATAATTATACATTAGTTTCCAGCTACATTGCATAAGCATTTCTCAGCATCTCTAGGCTAATGGGCCTTAAAGCATGGTTTTAATAAAGTTGGAGAAATGGGCTTGTTTTAAAGACAAAATCCAATTGAGAAATTGAAATATGAAAAGGCCCATGAATACAAAGACCCAATATGATATCCCCTCCCTTGACACTAGCAGGTGGTGGCAAAAATGGAGACGATGATCTGAATCTTCCAGCAAAGCAATCATAAAATGGATACTGTAACAGATTTCGGTGGTCTCACACCAGCCATCAGCGTAGGTATAAACTCTGAACAGTGTTATCATATTCGGACATCCCAATTACCCATTAAAATAATTTTATGAATAAAAAAAATAAATACTTGGCATCTTGTTTTTTTAGGGAAATATAACTTGTTTAAGGAGTTGCTACCTAACATTATGGTCACTAGAAACCCCAATTAATCAACAAAGATTCTATGGTACGGGACTGGTTACGCGAAAAGAAAGATACTATCACTCCTTAAACGTCTTACTTAAGACAAGCTGCATATTAGTTTCGTTTTAAATTGTTACAAGTTTGTTTGTGTTCTGTTCTTATGGTCTTTCTATAATATTCCTAACTCTGATGTTAGTGAATATTTATATATGAATATTTCTAACTCTGACGTTAGTAATATTGTGTAACCCAAAAAGTTCGGTATTTCTAACTCTTGCGCTGGTGAATAAATCTACAAAATTTAAATTTAAATAAAGAAGAAATAATTTTTTTAGAAGCTGGATCTAACCCAATTATACGAACTAGACTACATCCAGCCAACCCAACTCGATTACTAGCCTAAGCTAGTAACCAGCTCTCCAATTGTTGCATGCATGTGTGAATAATTCACGCATGCATGCAACAATAACAATGTAGTTAAATTGTTACAGGCAATAAGGAGGACTTACCCGAGCACAGCTACCGCAAGAGGCGAGGAGAGAGACGGTCGGGCGCTGCTCACGGTTGACGGTCCAGCTTGCTGTTCATGGTGGAGACAATGTTGGTAGTGTGAAGGAGGGTTTCCAAACGTTGCTTTAATGGAGGATGAGAGGAGCACAGTGAAGCTTGTATGTGCTATTTGCTGTTTCTGTACTGCGATACTAGTGTTGCTCCAAGTGTTGTACCGAAAAGAAGGCTGCTATTGGACATGCAGGGCACAACGGATGCCGGTGGATGCTACTTTAGGAGAGGAGGAAATGACATAAGGGTTCTCTCTGCTGCTGCTGACTTGTGTTTGCTCCTGGTTGCTAGAGCTATTGATGGCTTTGTGATAGCAAGGGAGTTGGAATAGAGGGGAAGAGAGATTGAAGGTTAGTGACCGGAAGAGAGAAAGACTTTTTTTTATGAGTTCCAGCTCAAAAGTGCCTTTAAAATATAAAATTAAGAATATTAAGGTATTATTACATATGCAACATATTAGTTAAATATAGATGAAACTATCGAATAATATGATTGCATCATATAAATTCTTAGTTTTCTTGCAAATTAATAAGTTATATTTGTGATTAAAATAATTTTGATATTTTAATTTTATATTTCAACTCCCGTGAAACTAAATTAAAAATCAACAGGTTAAAAATTGTACTTTAACAATTCTCATGCATTGTGAGAAGGATAATGCATGCTGCAAAACTTACATGATAGACAACCATGAAGTCGTTCTTATGATCATATTTGCCTCTCACAAGGATTCCAACAAGTGTCTTTAGCCAAAAACGTTGGTAATTCTGCTCTCAACTTCTGCATCTCCTCCATCTTAGTGTATTTACTCAAGTAAATTCCACTGCTAGAATTTGGCAGGCAAGGTCGCATATAAGCAGGATTCTCTTTACCCCAAAGTCAACTAGAATTTTGTATTGGATATCAGGAGAAGTACCTCCTCATTCCGTACTCTATTACAACCTCAAGATAAGGAAAAATCAAGGTCAATAATAATATACAATTTGATAGGAATATTGGTTGTATAATAGAAGC
>NC_133284.1:26231663-26278666 GCF_005239225.2 Populus alba | reverse complement strand
AAGATTACAAGTGTTATTTTACTGTACATGAAAATTGAAAAAACTTGAAATATTCTTTTCCGGCAGCCCATCCTTCTTTGATTCTTGGGGGGCAAAAGAAATATTTTTACTGTTATGAATATTGTGAAAGTTAAGAAAGCTCTTGATCAATTAGTTTCTTAATATATGTTAACTCTAGGGGTAAAAGAGTACTTTAACTGTGTTAGAAATTAGAAAAGACACATACACCCCCAACACAATCTTCTAATAACCACTGAACTAGATGAAAAGATCCAAATACCCCTAATAGAAGGCTTAAATATAAGTCACTAAAAGGTGAACGGATAAGATCTAGCAACGAAGCCAGACCCAAGCAAACAATAAACAAAGAGAGGATAATTATGCACTTTAGTTGTTAGGAAAGAGAAAATAAAAAAAAATGCAAACAATCGATCACCAATAGCAATTCAACCATGATATATCTACATGTGTCGCATCATGTGAAAGAGGGCACAATTGCACATCTAGTTATATGATGGATGATCAACTTTGGTAACCAGGAAGCGTCTTACTCGCCTTCTTAATGGAGTGGGCGCCACCCACTTCCTGAGATGTGTGAAACATGCGACAACATCTTTTTTGATTAAAAAAATACAACATAAAAAAAATACTAAAATGCCCCCATGATCCTCTTAATTACACAACATACTCATATAATTTTATTGTCACAATCCGCAATAATATGTGTCTAGAGTTATAGTGAAATCCCCATGCCATTTAGCTTTCTTTATAATGCCATGATTATCAATTATTAAAAACATTATTGCTTAGAATGACTTAAATTATCAAACCAACACAAAATTACCAAATCCGACTTGATTTAAGGCTCGGATCATGAATTGAGCTAATTAACTTGAGTTTGACCCGAGTCAATTCAAAATGATGGCATTTCAAGATTAAAAAAAAACACTTTATTTAAAAAAATTAGAAACCAAATCGGGTTTTAACCCGATCGCAGGTTAACCCCACTGAGTTTGACCAGATCAACTTCCACCTGACTTAATTTAAAACTCATCTTAATCTAGATCTTGAGTTGATGGATCACTAGGTTGATCTGCCATGTCAAGTTTAATAACAATGAACCAACCTTCCTTTCTTGTTAATAGTTATTGTAGCAAATTCCAAGACCCTATTTGTTTGAAAAAATAATAGTTTCTTTTTTAAAAAGTAGTATGCATGAAAGTAGATTCCTGAAAAGTGAGTTATTTTCTGATATTTGATAGTGCTATGAAAAAATAAATTGACAAATATTTTTTAATATTTAATTGTGTCATGAAAAATAAGCTGACAAATATTTTTAATATTTAGTCATGCCATGAAAAATAAGTTGAAAAATAATTTATTAATCCTTTATTTTTTTTCAAGTTTTATTAAAAGAATATAAGTGAAATTTGACGAATAAAAAAGTTGAAGGATAGGGAAATTAAAAAAATAATAATCTCAATTTCATAAATTATTTTAAATAAAAAAATAAAAAAAAATAATAGAGATAAGATCTGATAAGTAAAAAAATTAAAAGAGAATGAAATTGAAAAAAAAAAGGTCTAATTTCATAAATTATTTTAAATAAAATATATAACAATAAGACTAAATCCAATAGATAAAAAAAATTTAAGAAAATAATAAGAGAGAAATAAATAATAATACAAAAATAAAGAGATCAATTAATATAAAAATCAAATCAAATCAAATTTTTTTAAAAAAAATTAAAAAAATATTTAAAACAAAATATATAGGAATAAAAAATAAAAAATTAAATTTAATATAATTAACAAATAACAAGATATAATTTTATTTTGCGGCTTTAAAAAAAATGTTATAAAATATTATTTCAATTAATTAATTTCAGTAATGATAAATAAATAAATAATAATAAAAAAAAACCTAAAGAGTGAAATCTAAAAAATCACTTTTCATGGAGTAAACGTAAGGATAATTACCAATGGTCTGGCTTAGCTGGCGTTTCATCATTGGAATTATCAAAAACTTTTACTTTTATTTTTTAATATTAAAATGACATTAAGATCACCGCTGCCACATGCTAATCAAATCTTATCCAAAATACGGCCCACGTCACGTGATGTTAACGTCAAGAGGAGTGGACAGGAAACGGAAGCTTTACAGTGGCCCCCCCCTCAATCACGCACGTGGTTTTTCGTTCGCCACGTCAGATCCACATCAATCAGTGGTTAAAAACATGGTTTAGTACTAATCACTCTTAATTTTTCAGATTATTTTGTTCGTATATAAAGTTCACAATTATGTGATTATAGCCCTTAATTAAAACAAATATTTTAATTTAGCCCCCAAAGTATCGGCTCTATGGAAACCATATCTGCGATACTTTTTGGATAGTTGAGTGAACCCAACTTATTTGTTTTTGTGTTTCAAAAATATTTTTAAAAAAAATTAATTTTTTTTATTTTTTTAATTACTTCATATTAATATATTTTTTAGTGTTTTTTAGATTATTTTTAATATGTTGATTTCAAAAATAATTTTTTAAAAATAAAAAAAATATTATTTTGATATATTTTTAAGTAAAAAACACTTTAAAAAGAAACTGCAACCACAGTTCCAAACATGTAAGATTACTATATAAAAAAAACGGGTGATTATGAAAAATTACGATAGTAAATATAATTTGTTAATGAAAGAAAATAGAGAATATTTTTTCTAAATTTTTTTATATTACCAACATGGGTTTTGATTAGGGGTGTTCAAAATAACCGATTAACCGAGAAAACCAAGAAAACCGAAGAAAAATTAACCGAAAAAACCGAACCGAAAGTAAAAACCGATTAAACCGATTTAAAAAACTATAAATGTTAACAGGTCCGGTTCGGTTTCGGTTTTGACCCAGAAACCGAGCCAACCGAACCGGACCCATTAAACCATTAAAAAAAAAAGTTACTATAAATAGTTAAGTTAACCTAATTAGCCTCCCTCTCTAACCCTAACATATTCTCATCTCACTTCTCTTACAATCACAAAGCCGTCTTCATCTTCCTTCCCATTTTCAACAAAAACCCATCCTTAATAATTAATCCACAATCTTCCTTTCCCATAAACCTTCTTTATTGAAGCAACGATAGTAAGGTAAATGACTAAATTCCATCTTCTTTGATTCTTTGTTTCATGGGTTTGAATTTTAAAAGTGTTTTTTAAATTTCTAAGTCTATTCCATCTTCATCTTCATATTTTTATTTTCCAGAAATCGTCTCCATCTTTTCTAGAAACCGTCTCCATCTTTCAGGCGTCTTCATTTTAGCAACAACAACAAGGTAAATTTCATCTTCATCTTTGATTCTTTATTTAGTGGGTTTACAACAATCATATGATTTGTCTCTCTTTTGCTACGGATGAGGTCGCTGTAAATAAAAGGAGACATAATAAAACTTGACAGATGGGTCTATTCAAGTGCAAGATGGTTGTTGCGGTCTTCTGAAATTTTTTGAATATTTGCGTCAACTTTTATTATCCTTAAATAAGGTTGATCGAGGTATTGGAGCGTTAGTTCTGGGTTGCTGCGATCTGATGACTGGTATAGAGTATGGGCCGCAACATGGAAAGGAAAGACATGCTGGGAAGATGGAAGAGATGGTCATGGAAGATGTGTGTTTACCTTGTTACTGTTGGAATGCTGGTTGCTTTTCTAATGGGCTTGAACATGGCTTCAATAGAATAGGAATGCCTTGCAGTCTCTGGAACTTATTGGAGCCTCATGCATGAATCAATCATGCTCGTAGAATGATTGATTTTTCTCTTTTTTTTCTCTTTTTTTTGACAATTTGGGGTGGGGGATTTAACTACAGCACTGCAACTTCATAGTCTTGGGGCTTGGTGTGGAGAATGCTTGGTGTGGATAATTTGGGGGATTTTATAATATTATTTATTATATATTGTTTAATCTAGTATTTTTAATTTTTGTTTTTGTAGAATTTGGTGAAAGTTTAAAAATCTCAACTGATTATTTGTAAGTTATATTGATGATGTTGGTGCAATCTTGGAATATAATTGTTTTTGTGTAATTAATTTACTTTGCCTTATTAATTCCTTTTAAAATTTTGCATTCCTAATTTTTTTTAATTGTCAAACTATAATATGTTGCTAATTTGCTAGTGTTTTTTTATAGCATTATCCTTGCTGGATCTTTTGGCTTTTGCTGTTGCTGGAAGTTTTGGATGCTGCTTGTAGTGCTGGTGTCGGATTTTTTCTTCAACTTATGCCGAATGTTTATGATAATTTATTACTAGTTACTATTTGCTAATGTATCTATTTGCTAATGTAAACTTTTTTTAGTGTGAACGGTGTCCAAATTTGATCATGCATCTTGCATATTTGCATTGATTTGAATTTTCATAGCATATTTCTTTGTATATTAAAAATAGTAAGATAAATCATACCAAATTTATTGTTTACTATAAGCAATTAAGCATTTCAAAAAAATTTCAATATTTTAATTTCATTAGAAAGCTTATAATAAAATTAATCAAATTATAACATTTTAAAGAATTTTGATTAAAAAAGCCTATAAATTTAGCCCAAGAAGAAAATTTAATGGCCCAATTTAATTTAAGCCTATTAAAAAAAGTCAAAAAAGCCCATTAATTTAATGATTAGGTTTCCCGGTTTTTTAGCTGCAAAACCGGATTCAACCGAACCGAACCAGTTCGGTTTGAACCGGAATCCGGTTCGGTTCGGTTTGAAATTTAAAAAATATGAGGTACTTGGTTCGGTTGGTTTTTATGGTTAAAACCGAACCGGACCGTGAACACCCCTAGTTTTGATCATATGACATATTAATAAATGAAATTAGGGTATAACTAATAGAATGTTATAATTTCTCAAAATGAAATCTAATCAACACTTAATTAATGGAGGTATCATAGGATCATATTAAAAAAAATTAAACATGAGGATACTCAAATAGAAATTTAATTAAAATTTCAATACCAAATTTAGAATTATGTTTAAAAAATAAAATTGTTGCGAATTATTAGACGTTAAGCCATCATGGTTAGGTTTCTAACCGGGACAGCCGAAGATAAACAACAGTGGGTCCAAGTGAATAAAGCGTGGGCCCGACACAACATCATCGATTGGAATCATCTCTTGCATGTGGGTTTCTTTAACATAAGACATCTCTAGGCTAGCTGTCGTGAAATCTCTTTTGTCCATTCTTTCTCTTTCTTTTGATCATTTATTTTTGGGTGTTTTTGGCTAAGGATTTGCTGTTTTTATTTTAAAAAATCAGGTTTTAAAAAAAAAATTTAATTATATTTTAAAAAAATTATATTCTTGGTTAAAATTACTGTGATATAAATTTTTACAAGTAAAATAAATAAAAAATATATTATTTTAGTTTTTATAAAATCAAGATTTGAAACGCAATTATATATGAAATCCAAGACAAAAAAAAATTATTTAATAACCAAACAATTTATTATTTGTGATTAGATAAAAAAAATAAAAAAAAAATATCACAAACACACTATAATTAGAGTAAATCACCTCTTAATAATTAATTTTTGAATAAAAGCATCAATTTTTTTTTAAAAAAACATTTGATCACCATCTTTGCAATAAAGTGGTTTATCTTTTGTAGGATTTAGAGTATTTATCATTTGTTTTTTTATGATTACTTTTGTAATTAAATTAAATGAGTAATGTATGTGGAAGGTTCTTAAAAGGGTTCCTAAATAATATTATAATAAATGAAAGCTTAGTCGTTTTCATGAAAAAAAAAAATGACTAAAATTGGAATATTAATTGTATATATTCTTATACGATGGAAATGAATGGCAAACAACTATGATGGTTTAATTTTTCTCCATGTAGGATTAATTTGGAGTATTTATCATTTGTTTTGGGTGATTAATTTCGTAGTTAAATTAAATTAGTGAATGTATATGAAGGGTTTTTAAAAGGTAATGAAGATCACAATAAACGTGAAAATGAAAATGAAAATGAAGGATTAAACAAACTTATTTATTTCATGGAGCTAAAAAGTAAAAAATAAATATTTAACTTTGAATATTAATTCTCTAATTAAATGAGTGATATTGTCATGAAGGATTAAACAACTTAAAGAGCATTTTGAAAATGTGGTTGTTTTCAAAGTGTTTATC
The DNA here is from genome assembly GCF_005239225.2 of Populus alba. Classification (NCBI taxonomy): domain Eukaryota; kingdom Viridiplantae; phylum Streptophyta; class Magnoliopsida; order Malpighiales; family Salicaceae; genus Populus; species Populus alba. Next base: position 26,272,496 of record NC_133284.1, on the reverse strand, counting down.
ATGCCGAAATGTATTAAAATAATATTTTTTTTATTTTTAAAAAATTATTTTTAAGATCAATGTATTAAAACGATTCAAAATACACAAAAAATTATTTTTTAATAAAAAAATCTAATAAATTTTTTAAAAATTGCGGTTCCCAAATGATACCTTATTTATTTCATAGAACTAAAACAAATTCTCCTTTCCCCTTGTATGTGTAATGTGTGATATTGTCATGTTGATTTTCTAAAGAGTGCACTCTTTGCTTCTTCTTTCTCTTTACTTCCTTTTGATATTAATCACTCTTCTTCTATAATAAAATATAAAACCTTTTTTATAATATTCTCAAAGCCCAGCATTCGATAGAATTAAATATTTGTAAGAATTTTATTTCTCATAATTACCTAGTACATCTAAAAAAAATATATGATGTCAGCTCATCTTTTATAGTGAATGAAATAAAGATGTTTTTTTTTATTAAATATTTTTTTTTTTATAAATTATTTTGGTCTACTTTATATAAAATTATTATAATTTTAAATAATATCCTAATATTTAATTTGTATTCAATTTTATAAATATTTATTTTTATTATCATATAATTAAATAAAAAATAATTAAAAAAAAAACAAAATTCTCAAATACAGTTGAGTCTATCACCCGAGTGAAGAATTTAGTGGGGTAAGTCATGAAGCCCATGATAATTTAATATATTGATGTCTCAATATTAAAAAACAATCATCTTAATGTTGTTTTTAAATCAAACAACGTTTTTTATTCGGTGTCCGGATTGTCTTTAGACACATCTTGTGGTTTGCATCATGTTAAAGTAACTTCTAAATGATTTAATTTTAAATTTAAGCTAAGTAAGATATTTACTGTAGCATTGTTTTTTCTTTTATTCTATCTTTCTGTGTTTGGATTGAGGTAATTTAGTAAGGTAAGTCATGAAGCCCATGATAATTTAATATATTGATGTCTCAATATCAAAAAAACAATCTTAATATATTTTTTTAAATCAAACAATGTTTTTTATTCGGTGCCTGGGTCTTATGGATTGGATCATGTTAAAGTAACTTTTAAATAATTTAATTTTAAATTTAAGCTAAGTAAAATATTTACTGTAGCACTTTTTTTATTTTATCTTTTTGTGTTTGGATTGATGTATAATTTGTTAAGTTTAGGGAATATTAAAAACTAGAAGTTCAAAACATAAAACACAAAGAAATCTTATTATCAATCTAAATTTTGATTAAAAAATCTAGAGAAAATATTTTTTTATTTAAAATTATTTTTAAATATTTTTAGATTATTTTATGAGATGATAATAAAAAAATAATTTTTCAAAAATAAAAATATTATTTTAATATATTTATAAATAAAAATTATTTAAAAAAACAAGTAAAACTATGCTCCCAAACACCCCTGCAAGTATCCCTCAAACGTATAAGTATAATGTTCCACATCGGATGCGTAGTGGGCCCATATTATCCTCCTATTGTCCCAAGAACTAAAACTAAGATCGACCTTACCCTATAACTCTCTTCCTTCAATCGTTATCCATATATCCGCTCTCTCTCCTCTGCAACAAAGCTAAACTATCCATTAACCATATCACTAGACTTCCACCACCACCGATCTCCTCCACAACTCCTCCTCCACTCCTCACACGTCTCTTCTTATTTTTATCATATTCATTACCAAAAAAGAAAAAAAAAAATTATTAAATACGATATTGTGTTGTAATATATTTTCACCATCTTCGGACGAGAACCACCTTTCTTTTGTTGATTTTGGGCTAACGCTAGTTCTGTACCGTCCGTGGGATAAAGGATAGAGGGTTATATTAATGGGGAATGCAAACGTTAGGGAGGAAGGAGAAAGAGACGATGGAGAAGGGTTAGAAAACGGTGAGTTGCCGTCGCCGTCGTCTGTGATCGGAAGAGGGGCGTCGACCACAAGCCAGTCGGTTTCAATATTGGATAGTAATGATGTTCATACTCAAAATAATAATAGTCCTCCAGATCATGCCCCTGCTCGATCCACGTCTCCTTTCTTGTTCCCTCCTCAGGTATAATGTTAATTGTGATGATTTGATTGTAAAATTTTGGATTCTTAATTCAAAGGTTGTGTCTTTTATTGGGTGAAAGATAGGTTCAATTAAGATCTGTGAAAAGGAAGGAAGAGGAAGATTAGTGGTGACTAATTGCATTCATGGTTGGATTTTAAGCATTTTGAGAAATGGGTTTTTCTTTTATTTTCTCAGTTTGTTTTGATTTGTTTTTAATAATCAAGATCTCCATTTAGGTGGTTTAGTTGTTTTATGAAGTGGGTTTTATTTAAATCTGATGCATGTCTTTTAAACTGCATGGTTTTGTGAATGTATTTGTCAATAGTTGAAACCTTTTATGCAAGAAATATTATTGTGATCAAATAACTAAGAAAGAAAGTTATTACGATGCCATGATGGCTGAATTGAAGATTCAATCATGACTGTAGTTCTTAAGAATGTTATATGATTTGAGAGTTTGGTTTCTTTCAGTTCCTTAGATGTCCTTGTTAACTTTTTGAGAATCAATAATGACTATGGGGCTCTTAACATGTATGTGGTTGATCCACTAGTCTGTTGTACTTGCTTCGTTATATTTGCTTATGTAAGGCATCTGCAACCCGTGTGTGATGCTGACATATTGTGGGTTAGAGTTGGGATGGTTTGATTTCAGCAGCTCAATTGCTGTTTTATGTGTGGGAAAAGGTGTGATTTCTCTGGTGGATATTGTTGTGGATAGTTGCATTTTACGTTTATTGCTGATTTCTATTTTCGTACTTGTTGGGGGAATCTAAAGGTTAAACTTGCTCTATGGACGGAACAGTGGATTTATCTCTGTATGTGATAGAACTTTAGCTGATGTAACTGCTTCTGTAATGTGCATGTTTGCAGGCTCCTGTTGCCCCCTTGCGAAGGCCTGATGCCCCTCCTGTTTTTGATCAAGTTTGGCAGAATGATTCCCATGAAGTTGTTGATGAAGACCAACCCCCTGAGCAAGGAATCCCTACAGTTATCACATGGAGCCATGGTGGAAACGATGTGGCTGTCGAAGGATCATGGGACAACTTTTCTTCAAGGTAAGGTTTAGCCACCATCTTAAACATGAAAGATCCAAAAGGAGCAGGTGTTGCTTCGGAGGAAACTTATATGATATGATATCATTTATTGTTCTGTTGCAGGAAAAAGTTACAAAGATCTGGGAAGGATCATTCTATTCTTTTGGTCCTTCCATCAGGTATATACCACTATAAGTTCATTGTGGATGAAGAGTGGAGATATATTCCAGATCTTCCTTCTGTAAATGATGAAATGGGCCGTGTTTGTAATCTTCTTGATGTTCATGTAAGTATCTTGACATGGCTCTTGGTCTTACAAATCCAGAGGCATTTGATTGTTTAAGAGTCACTAGTGCCAATGGTTTTGGAAACTAAATAAGCCCAGAATCATGGGTTTTCAAGGGATATGTTCAGGATGCACTTGAAAAACTGGGATTTCATGCAAACCAGCGATGTGAAACATGCTTTTTATTTGTCATATGTGAGCTAGCAACACGAATTCTGCTTCCTCTACATTCATATATAACCAAGATTTTGCTAGATAAATATTTTGGCTACTAATATTCATGTATGAGGAAGAAATACAAGACTTCTTGGTGCAAAGAAACATTTTTTAGTGTCTGGAAAAATTGCAAAAAGAATACATTTATTTGTTAATGATTAGATTTGTAAGTTCCTCTTGCTATTTCTTGCAGGATTTTGTGCCAGAAAATATTGATAGTGCAGTTGAGTTTGAGGCCCCACCATCTCCAGACTCCACTTACAGTCAAGCATTTCCAGCTGAGGATGATTTTGCGAAGGATCCTTTAGCAGTTCCACCGCAGCTAAGTCTAACAGTCCTTGATGAAGCTTCTTCTTCCAAACCTCAACATGTTGTGCTTAACCACCTTTACATTGAGAAAGGATGGGCATCTCAGTCTCTAGTTGCTCTTGGACTAACCCATAGATTCCAATCCAAGTATGTAACTGTTTGTCTTTATAAGCCACTCAGAAGGTAGCAGCACCCTCCCACTTTCCATTCATGACTCTGAAGGAAAGATGATCGCTTTTGTAATATGGTTTGTTCTGAGATTTCTCTGTTTATAGATTTTCTCTACTTCTACATGTTGTTTCTTGTAGTTAACTTTCATTCTTTTGAAGCACGCCTGCTTCAATATTATTATCAGGAAGGTCCACACATGCTTTGAAAATGAGTAACATATATTGGTCAACAGATTCTTTTGTTGGAACTGCTAGATGTAGTCCTTTAGGGGAGGGTAGCTCTCAGGTTCAAACTTGAAATTCAACCTAAGCTACTTGTAGGCGAAGCTAAAAAACTAACTCTTACCCTCTGGCTACTGACTCTTCTAGCTGACAATATCGGCTCGGTAAAGACATGAACTACCTCGTTTTCGGGCGTAGACATTATTGGTCTGTTGTGCAAGTTCTGCTACTTAATTGTAAATGATGTGCTTGTGGGCATTCAGCAACGTTAAGAGTACCCTTACAGCAGCTCGATGGGTTCACTTCTAGCCAAAATAACAGGTCATTCAAATCTAACTCGTTTATAGTTGAGGAAATGGGGGAAGTACTCATCTCTCCAGATTGAAATTTGTCCTATCGTCCAGTAATAAATTGCCCTGCCAGCTCCGCAAAAGTTCTTGACTGAGCTAGGATTGTTTCACCGCCAGTTCAACTTGCTTCTATGCATCTAAGCCAAAAATTCATGTCGTCTCTCAATTCGTTATGGTTTTGCTTTTCACAAACTCGTATCTCAGGCTCCTGAGAAAATGCATCAAGGAAACCCAGCATACCTGCTTATTGCAGTGAAATGCCATAATTACGAAAATAACTGCAGATTCAGGATATCAAACAATATTAGGAATGCGTTCTGATAATCAATTCATATTAAGATTTGCATAGTTCAGCAAATTACTGATCGTGTTTGTCTTGCAAATTACTACAACTCAGCAGGCCAGTTGACTTTGAAAAGAACAAAGCATTCTTGTGCTTCTGTGTTTTTTGTTCTTGAGTGCATTTGCGTCTGGATTTTTTTAGGTGCTTTGTTTGCACGCTTGTAACAACCTACTGATAATAATCTCCTTTTATTTTCAATATGAACACATCCTGAGTGTCAGAATCTCATGTTTGATCCTGACATCCTCTATTATCCAAGGTTATTCTGTCCTTGAACAAATTAAAGCTGTGCTGCTCCTTATTTTCGAAGGAGATGATTAGTTATTTCATCATGGACAGAAGTTGATCACATAGTTGGATCCACTAGGACAATTAAGTAGGCTACTTTTATCATCATAAGCATAACTATAAACCTCAGGGCACTGTTGCTTGAAAAATGCTCGAGTAGTTGGAAGCAAGGCACTTGTCTGGTGTACTGAACTCACCGGTGCAGCAGAACTGTGGCTGGTTGAATGCCAAACATGCACTCTTGCAGGCAATCACAGTCCCATCAGACCCTTTAACAGCTAATTTAGAATCACAAACAGCGTTCACATTAGCCGCACAGCTCGTGGAACGGCACTCACTAGAACCTCCTTGTGGAATTACTGAAAGTGGGATGTTAAAACCATCCACCAGGCTGATATCATAGTAGTCGTGTCCGTCATTAGCTCTTACAGCGAACTCTGCCAAGGATGCCGGTGGTATACCACCAGCACCACGGCATTCTATTCTACCAGAGGCACAATCACCGGTTGCACAAGTAAACTTGCCTGAGGAATCTGTATTGCATCGCGTTCGACCCCAGAACCGACCAGACCATGGCGCAGGGGTGCTCAGGGAAGATGAAGCACCTGTTGTCAGAGCAAAGCCTGTCAAAGACAGCTGTGGACTGTCAGCATTACTTAGGCTTGCTGGCCAAACAGTGAATGGGCAGTTGTTCTTAAAGGAAAAGGTGACCGGTAGAGCTCCTGCATGTTTGAAACCTGCACAAGAATTTCTTCATTCATGTTAGAATAGGTTTATATAATGAGTGTGTTGACATCTTACATGCAACCAGAACTCGGAGACGAGGTACTTACAGATGAGGAGTAAGGTGAAGATAAGTGCCGAGGGAATTTGATTGGCCATTGCTGGAAGCTCAGGCTGAAGATATTTCTGTCTTTAAGCAATTGAAGGGCAAGCAAGCAGGAATATGTTTATATAACCGATTAGAGGGAGCTGTGGAGGATATTTGGATTCTTTAGCGTTAGACCTGTGGAGTCATGAGAAAGAGGGAGCTGTTTATTCACAAGATTTAGGCTTCTTGTCTTCACATGAATAAATCATGCACGTCAATCCCAGATCTTCATTTCATAAGAAAAATAAAAACGTTTAAATCACAAGGTTTTGATGACAAATTGGTTATCTGTACTGATTGTTAGGATAGGAAAAGCTTAGAATGTGGAAATGTCCTTGTGATGGGTTATTATCTGTACGGAACATTTCCTACTATTTTTTTTTTATCTTCTTTTTTGTTCAAACTTGCAAAATGTTTTGATTTAAGAAAACTGTAAAATTATTTGCTGAACTGATAGGCTGGACTGTGTTTAATAGGAGCGGTGAATAATCAAATCTCAAGTCATAAAAAAAATCAGTTAGAACAGTTAAAAAGCTACAAAAATATTCCATTTCTGTAAATGTTTTTAAAAAAAGGAATTGTGAATAAAATGATAAACCATTTTCTCAATTTACAAGAATATTTTTGGAATTTGTTTTGGAAAATGCTGTAAGATACTTGGGAAAATGCTGTAAGAACTGATAGCTTGCTCTTGTGGGGTAAAAAGAGAGAAAGATTTGCAGTTGAATTTTGACTGCTAGTTGTTGTGTTTTTGTACAGTGATATTTGAAAATATAGTAGCAATTATTTTTTAAAATATTTTTAAATTTTAAATTTTTTTTTTAACACTAACATCTAAATCACAAATCACGATCACAATTTGAACACAAGTATGAACACAAGTACGAGATTGGACGTCATGTTCTGAAAGGCCCTAGCTTTTATGACTAAAGTGTTAAACAAACAGGAGCATGCTTGGACTTGGGCACAACTTGTCTGTATCTTGTTCACTAATTGCTTTAAGAATATTAATTTTGTATGCATGAATACATGTTTCCAGCTAGAGATGCTGCAGTCTCATCATCAGTTATCAATTATCAATTTGATTTATTCTATCCTCGAATTATTATTATTATTATTTTTTTTGGACATTAGTCTGAATGCTATTGCCGACTTCATTTTGAAGCAATTCAAGATTTTTTATGGACAGATATAAAGCAGAAAAAGGCAAACACAGAACATCTCGTCATTACAATTCAAGCAGAGAGAGAGAGAGAGAGAGAGAGAGAGAGAGAGAGAGAGAATCAATTAGCCATTAATATACAAACAGCAAGCCTTGTAAGCAGAAGGAAAATCAAGAGAACACAAAATATAAATATGGGAAATACCGAGGTCCGGATGTTTTCTATTGAATTTAGTTCTGGTAGACTATACGGTCTAGTTCGATAAACCTAGAGCATGGGTGGATTCAGTTTGAACATTCCAGTCATACATCACTCCAAAAGAAGATTACAAACACGAATGCTTTATTTAGTATGGAAACCAGCAGAGAGCGATTTCTAGTCCAACTAAGGCCATCTATCACACTGATCACCTAATAAGAAGAGATTAACATGGGATATGTAATAACATCAATCTCTTGATCTCACAAGCTGTGCCAAGTATAAAAAATCAGGTCAGAGCTGCCAGCTCCCATATCTTTATTGTCCCATCATCACTTGTGGAAGCAAGCAGCCCGGTTTCCTAGCAAAAATGACAGTCATATACAGAACACATTAAGAATACAGTTGTAACTTGAACACTAACCATTAAACGCACATGAATACATAACCAGCCCAACACCATGCAAACCCGCCCTCGCCCCCCCACCCACATGCACACAAGAGAAGAACAAAAATCAAGACGCGGTTTCAAATGTTAGGAGTGCTGGAAGCTTGTGCTGATCCAGTGGGTTGCTTGTTGGAAATAACAGGGGCACCAGCAGCCCATGATCAAGTGCCAGGATTGTTTTTCTTTTTCATTATTTTTTCTGTGCAGGGGACAGTAGTGTAGTATGCTTCAAGTAATATATAACGTCAGGGTGAGCAGGGAAATATCTATTCAGTTTACCAAGACACTTGAATGGAAAGCATTACTAGATTGCCACAGAATCCAAGAATCTACAAACAACCCTGCTTCTCATTCCTCTCATCATATCCATTATACAAAGATAGCTATATGCATAAATTTAATCTCACATATCCAGAACAAATCTTACCCCAGGGCCCCATTGCACTGAGTTTATGTCCATTTCATGAGCCTTTTCCCTTTTCAACAACAGTTTATATGAAGGACCATCAACCTGTAACAAACACACAATTGTCTCATTTGATTTTTCATTACATGAAGGATCGTTGCACTTTCTATGTTAAATTGAATCAGTAGATATAATAAATATGAGGATATAAATCTTCAATACCAAACCATCTTTGCTCTCCACGAAAAACCGCAGTGCATCATCAGCTGCTCCACTTGCTATAATACCTTCCCTATTCAAGTGTGAAGAGGTGTAAAAACTGAGAATTTAGGGGAAAAAAACTGTGCAAAAAGACAAAAGGATAGCCCAGAAAAAGTCTAGAAGAGCACCCAATGACAACAAAACACAAGAAAGGAAGGTAACGGTGGTTTGAAATTGAAGAGCACAACAGCAGCCAAAAACCAAGTAAAAGAGTTGGACATGATAATTAGTAAACTTAATTTGCAGGGCTGCTACCTTGACCAATGAACTGAAAAGATTGTTCTATCATGATAACCTGAGAGAGTGCAAAGGTGATTCCTGAAAAACAAACCAAGTTATCAATAAGTTGCTTTGTGTTTGGGCATGTATGCTGCACAATCCAAAAAGAAAGGCCTATAGTTTCACCATAACAAACAGAGCATGAAAATGAATTATCGATCCATCAGGGAATTTAATCCCAAATCTATTACTCCATTCTTTTTTGTAACCAACATAACTAAATAAACTTTAACAAAACCAATAAATATGATATGTTGATGAACATGGAAAGACATTCTGGACATCCTAAAATAAGGTGTAACTCTAATTTGGGATGGAGATCATATGGTACAATTCTCTCACATTGCATAAATCTCACATCATTTCACATGGTAAATGGATTCTAAGAGCACCATAACCAATAATCTATCATCAGGTGCCAAAATACTAATAACTGTTATCATGCAGCCTACTACTTAGCACCACCATAATTTCCATCACGAATTTCAAATATTTCTGTCATGAGTTTCATCCACACTTGATTCAAAGCCTTTTCTTTACTTGAATTCTAACATTAACAAGATCAAATTCTATAACTGATTAAAATTCATCCAGGAACATTTCAATATGCTGTAATAAAATGAAAAGTAGAAGATCCATTATGCATAGAGAACATGTTTCTCACCAAGAAACAAGGTCATTGCCTGATTGCATCCCTCCAACATCTGTTTCCCATATTTTTAGTGTAAGATCATCACTGCAAAATCAATCCAAAAACACTTGTTCAATTCCCTTCCATGAACAGCTCTGTTTTTTCCACCTAAATTACTTTTTTTTTTTTAAATCAACCCAATCAATGATCATCAAAATGAAAAAGAACAAAGAAAAAAAGATTTACATACCTACAAGTAACCATTCTGTTTCCTTCAGCATTAAAAGCAAGTGCCCAGACAGTAGAAGAGTGACCACTGAGTAGAAATCAACCCTTTTCCAATTAGATAAACTCGTCATATCATAAAACAAGAGTTGCTAATATACCAACATATAACATGAACTGAGTAACAAAAATATCAATCTATGTAAAACCTATATATATCAGCTACAAAAGAAGAGAGAGGTAGTACTTGTTAGATTCACCTAAGGATTGAACACAATGCCAATCACCAGTACCATCCTCAGCCCAAACCTGTAATTCTACCAAAAATTCAACATTGTTCTACATTTTCTTAAACTGATTTCGAAAGCAGCAACGAAACATTTACACAATCTTAGTCGTTGAAGAGAAAATAAAAGATGGGATAAGCAAATTTACCCACAAAGAGTACCTTAACAGTGTTATCATAGCTACAAGAAAACAAAACATCCATAGTTGGATGCCATTTAACCATTTTAACATCTTGTGTATGCCCTTGCAAAACTGAAACACACTCAAATTCATTCCCAGGCATCACTTCCCATATCCAAACAGTCTTATCCCTACTACAAGTCGCCAGGAGCGAACCTGATGCATTCCAACTCACACACTTCACTTCATTTTCATGACCCTATTGTCCAAAACCCATACAAAAAAAAAAAATTAGCATCTTTTTACACCATTCTGCAGGAACATATACCAACAGTTGAGATTTTTAAATAAAATACCTCTAAAGTAGAAACGCATTCGAAATCACCGCCAATATTCTCCCAAATGGCGGTGGTGGCATCAAAGCTGGCGGTGGCCAATAATTTCCCACAAGGAGACCAGGCACAAGACCGAACAGTTCGAGTGTGGGTTTCTTCCAGAACTGCCTTGCAATGCCAAAGGCGATTGGAAGGAGTCTGCTCCCAGATTCGAACAGTCTTATCGCCACTACAAGAAGCCAATACAGGAGGATTATTAGAAGTTCCGGTGGCCGGATTCCAAGCCAAGCTCCAAACCCTATCGGAGTGTCCTGCCAGGGTTTGAATCTCCTTCAATTCCATGTTGCCATCGTACAACTCCTCCATGGTCAAAATCAATTCGGCTTCCCGATGTTAAGCTTGTATAGGGCTCTCTCTCTCTTAATTACCTTGTGTAATTTTAGTTTATTACAAGAATGACCAGCTTGACGGCTAACTCTTCCTTTTAATTTTTATTACATTTTTTTTAATAAAAAGGACGACATTCATCTAGTATATAACTCACCAAATTTGTAATCCCCATTAAGGGCGTGTTTGGTATTGTGGTAGCTTTTGTGGTTGCGGTTAATAAAAAGCAGTTTCAAAAAAAGTATTTTTTGTGAGGTTGATTTTAAAAAAAATTGGTGTTTGGTTAAAACTGTGGTTGAAGTTGTGGTTTTAAAAAAAGTACTTTTTGGTGTTTGGTTACAAAACTGTGGTTCAACAATTGTGGTGGAAAAAAAGCATTTTTGTGTTTGGTAAAAACTGTGGTTCAAAAAAAAAATTTCTTAATTTTCTTATTATGGTTTGTATTTTATATTTGATTGGAATTAAATATTTGATTGGAATTAATTAAAAGGACATATATAGACACATGTATATAATTCCAAAACATAGGTGTTTTGTAATTATGATTACATAACAAAATGAAAAATCGTTATACATTAATGTACTCTTTTATTGTTCCATCAAACTATTTGCAATTCCATCGCGTACAAAATCCATACGTGAAGGCCTCTGTGAGCCTTGAACGGCCGAAACCTGAACAGTATCAGGCAAAAAGTCATCTGGAATCAAATTGGGGTTGCGATCATACTCAGAAAAAACTGCATCATCTTGCGATCTCCTTCTAATATAATTATGTAGTGCCATTGATGCAACTACAATCTCAACTTGTGTTTTGTATGGATAAGCAGGCATGTTTTGCAAAATTTTCCACCTCTGTTTCCATACCCCAAAAGAACGTTCGATCACGTTACGTAGTGACGAGTGTGCACGATTAAACACTTCTTTCCGACCACTTGGTTGTCCACGACGTCTAAATTCTTGGAAGTGATACCTCTCGCCTTTGTAGGGACCCAAATATCCATACTCGTTTGGGTATCCAGCATCAACCAAATAGTATTTTCCTGAAAAAAAATAACATTGTAATTTTAAACAAAACTTAAAAAAAAAATTATATTCCTTCAATTACCCAATCTTTAATTTAGTCAAAATCGCAACCTTCTGGAGGTTTTTGGAAAGTTGATATTGCTATTGTCAATAGCCTCCAAAAAAATACGAGTATCGTGTGCACTGCCTTCCCATCCTGCCCACACGAACATGAATTGCATGTTGAAACTACAAGCGGCCATTACATTTTGTGTTGGTACACCTTTTCTTCCAATAAATGGAATTTGATTTGCAGCTGGTACGCAGGCACGAACATGTGTTCCATCAATTGCACCGACACAATTCTACATGCCACAAAAACATTTATAGTACTCATATAAACTCTTATAATATATTTCATACTCCTCTGAACAACTTAATTATACTACTTAATTATATATATATATATATATATATATATATATATATATATATATATATATATATAAATTAATCTTACCTTGAAATGTGGCATAAATCTTGGATTCATAGCAATTTCTCTTGGTGTGCTCGTAAATTGTGAATCTTCTGGTTTTATGATTTCCACAGCAAACAAACGTAATGATTTAAGCACTTCTTTAAAACATCGACTAATAGTTTCACCTGAATGCTGGAATCTTTCCTGCACTTGTCTATTTGACGCCCAACTGCTATTGTAAATAGAAATATCGCTACCTTTTCAATAACGCTCATTCTTCTTGACGGTTTTAAGCCATAGCGCGTTTCCAAGTCGGTGCACAAACTCAAAAAAGTGGTTGCGTCCATCCTGAACATGTTAACACTTCGTTTCCAATGCCCTCTTAAAACCTCCGTCAACCAACGCATCCCTGTGTTATATGAAACCATACATGGTTCTTTAAACATATAATTATTATAATAATAATTTATAGCTCCAGCTACGCAAATAATTAATTTTTTCCTATCAAGATGCCTCCTTATAATAAATGCATCGTCACCATCATTGTCACTGTCACTGTCACTGTCATTACTATCGTCGGAGTCGTTTCCATTACTGTCATCTCCAGCACCATCAACTGAGGCACCACTACCTTCACAAGGATAATTAATTTGATCTACAATGCGGTTCATTATAGTATCATAATTACCATCGAAATCTTCATTAAATATGTCATTAAATCATGGATCAGCCATAACTTCAATTACATGTAAAAAAGAAAAAAAATTATATGTTGTTAATAAAGAACTTTAAATAATTAAATATCATTCAATAAAAAAACTATCAAAGAGTTGGTTCAACATAAGTTTTTTCCATACCTGTAAAGCCAACAAAAAAGAAGTATTCTACTTGCTTGTATTTGGTGCAACTGAGAGGTTTTTTGAAGCTTGTTATGAAGAAAGCTATTTCATTTAAAAATATGATGCAAACATTCCTCTTTATATAGAAAATTTCAATGCTCTTTACGTCTATTTTACAATTTTTAATCTTTCAACATAAGTACATTCATTCACATGTATGCATGTGCTGTAAAAGTAGCATATAATGTTACTTTTACAGCTCATATATGTACACCATCCTGCCAAAACAGAGTTCACAGCTCATATATGTACATCCTGCCATTCAAATAAATAACAGCTCATATATGTACATCCTGCCATTCAAATTAACAGCTCATATATGTACATCTTGCCATTCAAATAAATAAAAACAGAGTTCCAAGTTTTCTTCAACAGTAGGATGACCAGCAACAAAGAAAAGTAAGAAACAGCTACAACATTAATCCCATCACCTCACGGCAACAATGAAAAAAACAGAAACAGTAACTGCAAAAGGGGTTGCTTTTTCAGACCTCACAAGATCACAATAGCTAGCAAATGGAAAAAAGTAAAAACAGAGTTCAAGGACTGAAGCAGTAGGATGACCAGCAACAAAGAAAATGAAGAAACATCAACAACATTAGTCCCATAACCTCACGGCAACAATGAAAAAAACACTTCTTGACAGTAACTGCAAAAGGGATTGCTTTTTCAGACCTCACAAGATCACAGTAGCTAGCAAATGGAAACAATTACAGCCAATGAAAAATTCACCTACAACATGTCAAGCTCATAGTAGCTAACCAATTGAAAAAATTCTAGTATCAAACCTCATGGCAACAAAGAAAAAAGGATCAACAGTAAAGGTAAACAATGCAGCAAATATCATCTTCTTACTCTCGACCCTCTCTCCATCTCATACAAAGCTTATCTCCTGGTTTCTACATTCATGCCTAATGTTTCCAGAGTTAGATGTATTCCTAATCCACACAGGACATACATGAGCATCTAGCTAGCAACCTAATGGAAAAAAAATACAGCCAAGGATGGAATGACCAGCAGCATGTCAATCTCACAGTAGCTAACCAATTGAAAAAATTACAGCTAAGAAAAGAAACACAGCAGCATGTATTATTATTCCCAGCAGACCTCACGGCAGCAAAAAAAAATATAAAGTTAACAAAACAGTTAAGGTAATTTTGAACAACCATTTCATGTAAATTAACAACCAATTCCATTAAAGGGTAAACCATTTAACATTAACCATTGAACATTGTAATTCGTAGATAAAATACAACATCACAACCACCAATTTCTCATACAAGTTTGTTTACTCCCGTAAAACAGTTTAATAAATATAAGAGTACATAAATTACCGCAAACGCATATGCTCATATGCCTTAAAATCAAATGTGGAATAATACAATGCCTCGAACAAACTTCGGCAAATGGAAACTACTCTTTTAAAAACCGGCATCTCATTACTCTGCAACAAAAAAATAAACATGTATAAATATCATAAGAACTTGAACATACTTTAATTGATTAACAGTTAAGATAATTAAATCATACCATGTCAGCTAAGCACGTTTAGTTCGTGCATACATTCGCTGCAACCATCTCAACTTTTGTTGCTTATCGCCCATACTGGCCCACATTTCTCTTTTCCTTCTTGAAACGAGAAACTCCGTAGCGAAGTCGTGGAAGTCATCTTCAATTGAAACTCTAGGAATTGAGTGCAGCTCAGCCATCACCTCGGGGATGCTACAGCCTTCGCGATCCAAATTAATAGACGTCGAATCACTCTTAGTCGACATACTCTCAAGAAGATGATTGCACCTTGTCATCAACTGAACACCAATTCCAGATGTTTTCTTCTTTCTACATCGCACATCGGCATGATCTCGTCCTTTTCTTTTGCCGCTGCTTTTTGTATTGCTGCTGGTTGACATATTTATCTCTCCAACCATTCGAGCCATGTCAGTCTGGAAATCTGGAATCATATCTTCCTCCGAATCACCGCTGCCCTCTTCCAAACCATCATCAGCAATGTCGGCATTGCTTGTACCAGGAGCAACACCACTGCCCGCAGGTATACCTGATGAAGGAGCCCATGCAAACGCTCCAGTTGCGACAATGTTGGAATACATTCGGTTAAATTTATTCTTCAAAGATGGCTCAATACCGACATGTCTGAATTTTTTGGCTCCTCTAATTTCCTGCATATAAATTAAATCAAGAAATGAAGGATCAAGACTAGTAAAATTTTAGGGCTGGAATTTGACAATAATAAAAGAAATTGTTAGGATGACAAGGAATGTACCTGAATTTTTTGTTTCCACCACTCATCGCTGGCTGCAATTGTGCCTATTTCACTATTCCAGCCAACACCAGTTTCAGAAACCAGTTTATTCCATATCCTCCAATCCTTTTTGCATCCATCCCATTTGTTTTTCAATTGTGTTTTAGTGAATGCATGCCCAGTTTGTTCTTTGAATGATGTTATAAGAAATTTCCACCCCGTTTTATCGAAATGAGTATTAGGTCTCATTCCCATATCAATTGCTTTAATGCATATATCACAAAATATATGCAACATGTCCTTTGTCCAAGCAGCCTTATCAAAAGATTCAAGACCTTCCATGATATCTTTTAACACATTTAACAAAAGTTTGAAATCAGTAAATGATATCAAATAAATTGTGGCACATACATATGACTAAAACAATAATAAAACACTCAATGTTCAACATTTACAAAAGCTGTGTGGAGATAAGGCAGGTATAAAGACATGTAATTTTTCATTTGAAAAAAAGAAAATGAAGATGGAGATAAGGCAGGAACTTACCTCAGTCTATCTCTTTAGGTGTCCAAACCAGCACAGTTCTGCAGCTATGTCCTACAAACAGATACACAATGGAGACCCAGAAGATAAATTAGATTTTGAGCTACAATTACTACAAAATTGACATGGGTAACACAGTACACAGAAGCATCACAAACATGCAGGATTTCAAGTACAAAAAATTTAAAAACACATGCAAAGCAGAAGACAAGCAGAAGAAGCAATGAAATTTGTTATAAATTCAACAAATTTGAAGCAGGCACAGTAAATGAAACACAAGCAACAACAACAATGAAAGTTTTTGGAAGTAGCTAGTTCGGAAGAGATATAACACATTTTTTAGTTTATTTCATGAATGGAAAATAAAACAATCCAAAGAAGCTGATTTTCCTAGTATAATCAAACAATATGAGGGTCAAGTCTCTCTTGAAAAAAGAAAATGAATTATCCAGAGGAACACAAAGCACAAATATTCTAATGGAAATTAGCGAAAATGTGAACACGTTTCAGCCGTGTAAAAGGGTATATATTTGGTGGTTGCAGCTCTAAAAGCAGTTCCACCACACAGAGATTTGACAGTAATCTAGATTTTGTAATTCTCGCAAGTATCTGCTCCAGCAAAGACAGACCAAAATAGATGGAAGAACAAGCAGCAGTTATTAAACTTCCAAATGTATATTCATTAGGTTTCAGACTTAAACCTGAATCTGCCATTTGCATGCTTGAGAAAAGTTCAAAACAAGAAGCTGCATCTCCTCTTTGTGAGTAAACTGATATGATTGAATTCCAAGATATAGAATTCCTAATCTCTATCTCATCAAAAACACTAAGAGCATAGTCAATATATCCCAGATACTTCCCGTAAATGGATATCAGTACATTAGATAATGACGCATCATTTGCATAAGGTCACTTCAAAAACAATCCATGAATTTGCATCTCAAGTTGAAGCCACAACTTCAATTTTATTATTAGTGTTTTTTGATAGTTTATTCAACATCAATTTGCACTTCTAATATTTCAAATGTTTGGAAAATAATGTGTTGGTGTCTACTGCTCAAATACAGACATGTTAAATTAATTATTGAAATCGTGTATCTTCTACCAGGAAAAACAGGAGGAACAAGTGTTGGTTAATAAACCATAGTTTGCTTTTTCTTTCTAATTTCTATAAATCAAAAGTTAATGCGTTTGATCATATCTTTTCCCCTCCTTAACCAAAAATTTCCTACATTTTCATATAATTTCAGACACTATCAGCCTCTGATCTGCATGATCCAGATATATCTGCTCTTATAGCAGCTAAAATGAAGGAGTTTCATGGTCTTGAGATGCCAGGTCCAAAGGATGTCTCTCTGTGGCATAAATTGCGGTTGTTTTCTTTTATTTTCTTTTCTAACTCCTGGCAAGCTCTAATAGCACTGCCAAAAGCAAAACGATTAGGCAAAAAACCATCAAAAATCATCTCTTTTAAAACTCCACATGCATCCTCAGGCATCCCATTCTGATTATACCCAGAAATCTAACAAGCCCACGTAACACCATTTCTATCCGGCATTTCATCAAACAACTTTCGAGTCGAAACCCAATCACCAGTTCTAACATACACATTAATAAGGGTGTTGCATAAGAACAAATCAGAATCAAACCCATGTTTAAGAACATTTAAATGAAACAAATTTGCATCCTTCGAACAACACGAGTGCTTATAACTAGAAACTAAATGTTCAATCAAATCATTGAAAGAATTAAAATTCGAGACTTTTAGGAAAATGGGTACTGTTTTCAGGTGAGAATGAGATGATCTTTTGTAGTGATTGAAGATGGAGATGAGGGAGGAACTTACCTCAATCTCCTGTCTTTTTGTTCTGCAAACCCCAACGTGTTGCAGCTGTGTTCTGTAAAATAAAAAACAATAGAAACCCATGATAGAAATTAGGTTTTGAGAAACACGTTAAACAAAATTAACAAGGGGAACGCACAGTACCTGATATCTAGCTCATGGACCTTTCCCAGCACGAATCTCTTGGTTTTCTTCTGCAATTGTAACAATGGAGGGACAATATGTAACGGTTTGTGTTTGAATGGACAGAGGCTCTGGCGTTGGTGTTAGGGCAAAATAGAAACGGGGTTATAGCAAGAGAAGAGAGAGGAGAACAGTTTGGGGAAGGAAATTGGGGTCTTTTAGTTCGTTAAATTGATCTGCAACTGTAACAGAAAGTTTGGAGGTTGATGACCGTAATTTTGAAGGTTGAGGTTACTGGGAAAGTTTGGTGGTGAGAGAGAGGTAAGGAACCGAAGGTTGAAACTGGGCGTAACATTGATCTACAACAACCTTCTGTGAAATTTTGGGTTTTTTGTGACCGTTGGGAAATTGAGTTTTGCAAATTGATGAGGGACAGAGAGAAGTTGGAAAAGTAATTGCATATTGATGAGGGACGACAGAGAGAAATTGGGAAAGTAAAAAAAAGCAATGGCAAATTGTCGGTGATGAGAGAGAAGAGAAACGCATGAAAAGCAAAATATAATTGCTTTTCACTTTTTACAATTGAACCGCAGTTTCTAATGGGACCCACGTGAAAATAAACTGTGTTTTGAAGTTAACCAAACATGTGTTTTACTGCTTTTCTCTCAACCTCAGCCGCAACAGCTTAGCCAAACGGCATCTAAGTTTCTATTGAATTTAATAATTATTTATTTAATATAATTTAAAAACAAAAAAAACTATTTGATATTGTTATTAAACCTAATCTAGCGAGTATCTTGAAATCTTCCAACTCGATTCTTTATCAAACTTAAATTTTAAATTAACTCACATGAAAATTGTTTCTATATGATTTAATAGACTTTATCAATTCAAATACAACCAGATCAGGTAAAGATTTCAAGATTAGAATTGAGTGAGGGCAATGGTTGAGTGGTAAAAATATAATTTGATTTAAAAAAAAATTAAAGATGATATTTTTCTAATATTAAATAATAATATATTGAATTAATATATGTTTCATGACTTAACTTACCAATTAAATGTTAAAATATTTGTTTGAGTTTATGATAATATTATATATAAAAAAATAAATTATAACCAAACTATTTCAGAAACAATAAAATGTTGAAAATGAAATTAAAAAGATATAAAAAAAGTGAAATTAAAAAAAAAAAAAAAGAACATAAAATGAATTATCGATCCCTCAGGGAATTATCGATCCCTCAGGGAATTTAATCCCTCAGGGAATTTAATCCCAAATCTATTACTCCATTCTTTTTTGTAACCAACATAACTAAATAAACTTTAACAAAACCAATAAATATGATATGTTGATGAACATGGAAAGACATTCTGGACATCCTAAAATAAGGTGTAACTCTAATTTGGGATGGGGATCATATGGTACAATTCTCTCACATTGCATAAATCTCACATCATTTCACATGGTAAATGGATTCTAAGAGCACCATAACCAATAATCTATCATCAGGTGCCAAAATACTAATAACTGTTATCATGCAGCCTACTACTTAGCACCACCATAATTTCCACCACGAATTTCAAATATTTCTGTCATGAGTTTCATCCACACTTGATTCAAAGCCTTTTCTTTACTTGAGTTCTAACATTAACAAGATCAAATTCTATAACTGATTAAAATTCATCCAGGAACATTTCAATATGCTGTAATAAAATGAAAAGTAGAAGATCCATTATGCATAGAGAACATGTTTCTCACCAAGAAACAAGGTCATTGCCTGATTGCATCCCTCCAACATCTGTTTCCCATATTTTTAGTGTAAGATCATCACTGCAAAATCAATCCAAAAACACTTGTTCAATTCCCTTCCATGAACAGCTCTGTTTTTTCCACCTAAATTACTTTTTTTTTTTAAAAAAATCAACCCAATCAATGATCATCAAAATGAAAAAGAACAAAGAAAAAAAGATTTACATACCTACAAGTAACCATTCTGTTTCCTTCAGCATTAAAAGCAAGTGCCCAGACAGTAGAAGAGTGACCACTGAGTAGAAATCAACCCTTTTCCAATTAGATAAACTCGTCATATCATAAAACAAGAGTTGCTAATATACCAACATATAACATGAACTGAGTAACAAAAATATCAATCTATGTAAAACCTATATATATCAGCTACAAAAGAAGAGAGAGGTAGTACTTGTTAGATTCACCTAAGGATTGAACACAATGCCAATCACCAGTACCATCCTCAGCCCAAACCTGTAATTCTACCAAAAATTCAACATTGTTCTACATTTTCTTAAACTGATTTCGAAAGCAGCAACGAAACATTTACACAATCTTAGTCGTTGAAGAGAAAATAAAAGATGGGATAAGCAAATTTACCCACAAAGAGTACCTTAACAGTGTTATCATAGCTACAAGAAAACAAAACATCCATAGTTGGATGCCATTTAACCATTTTAACATCTTGTGTATGCCCTTGCAAAACTGAAACACACTCAAATTCATTCCCAGGCATCACTTCCCATATCCAAACAGTCTTATCCCTACTACAAGTCGCCAGGAGCGAACCTGATGCATTCCAACTCACACACTTCACTTCATTTTCATGACCCTATTGTCCAAAACCCATACAAAAAAAAAAAAAATTAGCATCTTTTTACACCATTCTGCAGGAACATATACCAACAGTTGAGATTTTTAAATAAAAATACCTCTAAAGTAGAAACGCATTCGAAATCACCGCCAATATTCTCCCAAATGGCGGTGGTGGCATCAAAGCTGGCGGTGGCCAATAATTTCCCACAAGGAGACCAGGCACAAGACCGAACAGTTCGAGTGTGGGTTTCTTCCAGAACTGCCTTGCAATGCCAAAGGCGATTGGAAGGAGTCTGCTCCCAGATTCGAACAGTCTTATCGCCACTACAAGAAGCCAATACAGGAGGATTATTAGAAGTTCCGGTGGCCGGATTCCAAGCCAAGCTCCAAACCCTATCGGAGTGTCCTGCCAGGGTTTGAATCTCCTTCAATTCCATGTTGCCATCGTACAACTCCTCCATGGTCAAAATCAATTCGGCTTCCCGATGTTAAGCTTGTATAGGGCTCTCTCTCTCTTAATTACCTTGTGTAATTTTAGTTTATTACAAGAATGACCAGCTTGACGGCTAACTCTTCCTTTTAATTTTTATTACATTTTTTTTTTAATAAAAAGGACGACATTCTAGTATAACTCACCAAATTTGTAATCCCCATTAAGTTTCTATTGAATTTAATAATTATTTTAATAATTTTTTATTTAATATAATTTAAAAACAAAAAAAACTATTTGATATTCTTATTAAACCTAATCTAGCGAGTATCTTTGAAATCTTCCAACTCGATTTTTTATCGAACTTAAATTTTAAATTAACTCACATGAAAGTTGTCTATATATGATTTAATAGACTTTATTAATTCAAAGACAACAAGATCATGTAAAGATTTCAAGATTAGAATTGAGTGAGGGCAATGGTTGAGTGGTAAAAATATAATTTAATTTAAAAAAAAATTAAAGATGATATTTTTTTAATATTAAATAATAATATATTGAATTAATATATGTTTCATGACTTAACTTACCAATTAAATGTTAAAATATTTGTTTGAGTTTATGATAATATTATAAAAAAAAAAATTATAACCAAACTATTTCAGAAACAATAAAATGTTGAAAATGAAATTAAAAAGATATAAAAAAAGTGAAATTAAAAAAAAAAGAAAGAAAAAGAAAAAAAAGAGGGTCCATCTAAACCCTAACTTTTTTCTAATCGCATTGGTATGTGAATCCCAAATCTAGCTCTCCGTTTCTTTTGAATTTATCATAATGAAGATACTCAATTTATTAAATGTGTTGTCCTCCAACTCTTTCCATAAAAAGAAAGAGTTGTGACCCACCACATTTGACCATGGACAAAAGGTAATCAAATAGCTACCTCCACTAGGACAATTAAACGTGCTCGTTTTATCATCATAATCATAACTATAAGCTAGAGGACACTGCTTCTTGAAAGTCGATCGGTTGAAAGAAGATTTTTTTCAGTATTTTTTTAAGAGACTTGAGGTGAGCAAGTACCAAGTAAATTTGTTTGGAAATATAATTATAGTAATTTTTTAAAATATTATTTATATTAAAATATATTAAAATAATATTTATTAATTTATTTTAAAATTAATTTTAAAATCAACACATCAAAATAATTTAAAACATATAAAAAAATTAATTTTTAATAAAAAATATATTTTTTAAAAAATACGGGTACAATTGTGTTTCGAAACTCTCTCTTTATATATATATATATATATATATATATATATATATATATATATATATATATATATAAATATTTTGAAAATCCATTTTCCATAATTAATTGGGAAGACTTTCTTAAGCAATATAACTTGTATATGTCATTAATTTACTATCCCTAAAATAAATTTCTCTACATTCATCGTCTAATTTCGAATTTCTCTTAATTATTACGAAAATCTTGAAGGAGTATCCATGAATGTCATGGTGGCCTTTCATAGTCTATGGAACAATATCAAATAAATCAAAGATATATATAGAACAAAATTGGGAAAATATTTAAGAAGAAAGTCAAATACTTTCTGGTTCTATATTTCTCAATTTTACCCTTTAAGGCAATTTTTTTTTTGGCTCGCTTTCGTCTATATTGAAACTACATGCTATATATCCACGATCGAATTTGTGCAGGATTTATAAGGCATTTCTATTGAAATCCATATTCAGGTGTTCTTCTTCTTCTTTTTTTTTTTTTTTTTTTTTTTTGTTGGAATCAAGCAAAATACTTGACTGGGCTAGTTGGGATGAGTTAGACCTTATCAGGTCAACTACAATATTTATTTTTTATTTAGAATAAAGTTATTTTATTTTAAAAATATTAAAATGATATTATTTTAAAGTTAATTTAGATTACCACGAAAAATCATGAACCTTAGCCAGTTCGATAACTATGAATGTTTTGGATGGTATTACACTATGTATATAATATGCATGTCCAGAGCTTTTACATACCTCATATTGAATTTGTTTTTTAAATTAGAACTTTTTCAAAAAAAAGTTTCGAAAAAATAATTTAATCTTCAAATTTTGCTGAGGAAATAGCACATCTTATGGAGATGTGCAGTTGAGAACTGCGTAATCCGTAAGTTATGTTATTTCCACTAACATAACTCAATTTTTTTTTTTTTATTAAAATGTTTAGGTTGCGCACAACATAACCTATGCAATTTCTTCATAACCTATGTAATTTCTTGAGATTGCATTGTTTCTAACAACAAAACTTGCATATTTAACTTTTTATTTTATTTTATTAACGTGGGTGTTTGGGCCAACTTACATGCACCTCAACTAATCCCAAAGGGTCATATTTAATTTTTTTTGGTTGTATTTTTGGGAACAATTATTATACATAAAGCTAAATTATATAGGAAAAGTTTTGTTCATCAAGATTCATTACATTGTAGATTAGAGCAATATTAGTAAAAGTCCTGTTCATCAAGATTCATGGCACTGTGGATTGAAGCAGTGTAATGACAGAGCTGTCCTTGCCACAAAGAGTTGCAAAAACTGCATAAGGAGGGTGGGGTTGTCTTTTCATTGGGATGTATTTGGCATTGAACGAATAGTTTTGGAGAAAATGGTCAATGAAAATTTTAGTGGGGCATGGTGGGGCTGCAAGTCCCATGCTGCAGACACCTGGTGCTGGGGCTGCCATGCCTTGCCGTAGAGAGTTCTTGTAGGGGTGGGGTTGTGCCCTAGGCTGCAGACACTTGGTGTGGGGGTTGCCATGCCCTAGGTGCTAGGGCCAGACCCGCGCGCTTGGCGGTAGACTCAAGCAAGAGGGGCTGCAGGTCCCAGAATGTAGATAACTGGCACTGGGGCTGCCATGCCCTGCCACATAGCGTTTCAAAGGCTGTAGGGGCGTGGGTGGGGTTATGGCCCAAGGTGAAGACACTTGGCGCTAGAGTTGCAATGCCCTAGGTGCTAGGGCCAGACCTGTGCACTGGATCTGCAGAACTGTACGCATGGCTGGGTGCAAACTAGCACCTGGGTCTGCAGACCCCAAGCGCACGGGTCTGGCCCTAGCATTGAGGGCATGGCAGCCTAGGGTTTGTAGACCTACTCCCCTGGGTTTGGACTCATTGGTAATGTATCCGTGTCCGGACCCAGGGTAATGGGTTTGGCGTTAGGGCCCGATTCTCATGGGTCCCGTGTCAAGTCCTAATTTTTTTGGGTCTCGCATTAGGACCCAAGGTTAATGAGTCTTATAGAAGACCCATTTCTCATGGGTCCTGCGTTAGGACCCAATTCTTATGTGTCCGGTGTCAGGACCCAAGGTTCTAAGATCTTAGGTTTCTAAATATTATTATTTGTATTATAAATATTGTTATTTTTATTATAATTAAAACTATTAATATTAAAAATAGTATTATTTGTGTTACAAATATTGTTATTTTTATTATAATTAATAAATTTGAAAAAAATTATTATAAATATTGAAAAACAACTATAGATTTGATTTGAAGGGTAAAATTAAAAATGAAATTATTGTTATTGTTATTTTTACCATTAATAAATTTAAAAAAAAACTTCAGGACCCAATTCTCTTAGGTCCTGCGTCAGAACCCAATTCTCACGGGTCCTGCAGAGAAGCTAATTCTCACGGGTCCTATGTTAGGACCCAAGGCTAATGGGTCTTGCATCAACACCCAATGCTCTTGGGTTTGACATCAAGATAATGCTCTTGGGTTCGACATCAAGATCAAATTCTCTTGGGTCCCGTGTCAGGATCCAAGGCTAATGGGTCTTGCAGAGGAACTAATTTTCTTCGGTCTTGCATCGAGTCCCAATTCTCTCAGGTCTAGCGGACCTAAAGGTAATGGGTCTAGCGTCAAGACCCAAGGCTAATGGGTCCTGTAGAGGACCCAATTCTTATAAGTCTTGTGTCAAGACCCAATTTTCTTGGGTCCGGCGTCAGGACCCAATGTTCTAGGGTCTTAGGTTTCTAAATATTATTATTTGTATTATAAATACCGTTATTTTTTATATAATTAAAAGTATTAATATAAAAAATATTATTATTTTCATTATAATTAAAACTATTAATATTAAAAATAGTATTATTTGTGTTACAAATATTATTATTTTTATTACAATTAATATTATTAATAAAATAATTAATAAATTTGAAAAATTATTATCAAGATTTAAAAACTACCATAGATTTGATTTGAAGGGTAAAATTAAAAATTATTATTGTTATTATTATCATTAGTAAATTTTTAAAAAATACAATTATTATTATTGAAGAAAAACCATAATTGTTTTTAAAAGATTAAAAAATATAAGAATTTGGATAGACAAGTGACATATTATTATTTATGTTATAAATATTATTGTTAGGTCTAGCATTGCAACTAGACTTAGCACTCTTGAATCTTATATTTTTTTTAATATATTTTATGAAAATAAAAAATTGACCTGCAATGAAAAGCATTACACCTAACTAGTGAAAGCTAGAGATTGTGTTGTTATCATCTGCATAATCTTATAGGTTGCATTGCGGAACAACGCTACCCATCAAATTTTGTTATTTCTTTGAGACATTTTAAGGATATGCTAGTCTTTAAAACTCTTGTTTTGGAACGTTCTCTTTGAAAGAACTCCAAGTTGTGCTGCTTAATTATTTGTTGTCAACTTTGTTAAGAAATATATGGCCATTCAAAGAGAATATATATATATATATATATATATATAATATATATATATATATATATATATATATCTTATTTAATGTTATTGTATTTAGTTTTCTTTTACACTTCAACTACTTGAAATAGAATAGTATAATTATAACAACTCCTTTGTATAAAGTAAATGTCTCCTGTTGCAATACAACTCAATAAAGAAAAGATTTCTATTCTATTTTCTTTACATGTTATCAGGAACAATACCCTAGCATTTATATTCCTTTTCTTTTTGCTGCTACTACTGCTCATCATCATCATAGAGAAACAACAACCTTTGAACAACAATTCATATTCCCTGCACCATTAACATCATCCAGGTATGGTGCTCGTTTCAAAGCCTCTTAATGACAATAATTACCTGACATGAAGTAGGGCCATGATGATTTCTTTGAATGCCAAATCCAAGCTAGGTTTTAAGATGTATTCTGATATATACATGAGTTGAGAATAATAAAATGTATTAGGTTGTGCTTTAGCCAACTTTCCTATTTATATATACGCGGCAGAACACGACAGTAATTGTAGGGATTACAACATTGGAATAATCCTATATTAATTTTCTATTCTGATAAATACATGCTATATATTCTATAATATGCCCCCTCAAGCTGAGGATGGGGAATCGACCCAAAGCTTGAACCAAAAAGCAGTAAAGGATGTAATAGGAAGCGGTTTAGTGAAGACATAGGCAAGTTGATCCCGAGAAGAAACAAAATGAATCTGAATCTCTTTCTTGGCAATGCGGTCATGAACAAAGTGATAATCCACTTCAACATTCTTAGTACGAGCATGGAAGATAGGATTTGCTGAGAGATAGTTCGCGCCAAGATTATCACACCAAATGGTAGGAGCAGAAACTGAGGGAACATGCAGATCTGTTAACAAATATTGAAGCCAAATGACTTTAGCGGTGCCATCAGCAAGGGCTTTATACTTAGTCTCAGTAGAGGAGCGAGCAACTATGCATTGCTTGCCAGATTTCCAAGAAATCGGCGTCTAACCAAAAAAGACAAGATAGCCACCCGTAGACTTGCGATCATCAATACTACCAACCCAATTTGCATTTATAAATCCATGGAGAACAAAAGAGGAGCCTTGAGTAACATGAAAACCATAAGATGTTGTACCTTTAAGATAACATAGAATATGCTTAACTGCGGCCCAATGAGAATCTGTAGGAGCATTCATAAACTGGTAGACTCTGTTAAGAACAAAACATATATCTGGATGGGTGAAGTTAAGAAATTGAAGAGCACCCACAATTTGACGAAATCGTGTAGGATTAGAGAATAAGTGATATGGTAATATAGTGACTTTTGAAGGGGAAACTGGAGTATTAACGAGTTTGCAGGAAGTCATACCAGCTCGGGTGAGGATGTCAAGAATATATTTATGTTGACGTAGCATTAAACCTATACCGGTAGATTGAACTTCAATACCCAGAAAGTAGTGAACAACACTTAAGTCACGAAGCTTGAACTTAGAGCTTAGTAACTGTATTAGGTGATGAAGCATAGCATAGTTGCTACCCGTAAGCAGAATATCATCAACATATACCAAGAGATATAAGATATTAGTACCATCATATAAGATAAACAGGGAGGTGTCAACCTTAGAAGCCTAGAAACCAATGGAGAGCAAAACAATCACTTAGATGAGTGTATCATGCTCTTAGTGCCTGTTTCAAACCATACAATGATTTGTGCAATCTACACACATGAGATGGAAGAGAAGAGTCAACAAAACCTGGAGGTTGTTTCATGTAGACCTCTTCAGTAAGAACACAATTGAAGAAGGCATTATGAATATCAAGCTGATGAATCTTTTAATTTCGCGAAATTGCGATAAAGAAAACCAATCGGACTGTGGCTTGCTTAATAATTGGACTGAAGGTTTCAAAATAATCAATGCCTTCCTACTGGGTAAAACCTTTAGCAACAAGGCGCGCTTTATAGCGCTCAATACTACCATCAACATGATGTTTGATTCGATAAACCCATCTATTTCCAACAATGTTCATCGAAGGATGAAAGGGAACTAAAGACCAAGTGTGATTAGAGTGCAAAGCGGTGATCTCATCACATATAACATTATGCCAAACTGCATACCGGTTAGCATCAGAAAATGCAAAAGGCTTAGAAGAGGGAGAATGCAATACCCATGTGGAGGCAAAGGTGGCGGTAGTTGAAGCAACCAGATTTGCTATTATTGACTGCTGCGGTATAAGAATCATAGGAAGTCATTTGCTTGCTGGTAGAGATGCAGGGGAAGATGGTGGCAGTAAGGAGACCTATGGTAGTTGATAAGAAGATAGATCAACCATAAGTTGTAGACCAACTGGAGAGGATGATGAAGAAGCAACTGCAAGCACAGGACTAACAGTAGAGGAGGGGCTGTAAGCAGAGACCGAATCTACTGGAATACTAGTTAAGGAGGGTGAAGTAGAGGAGAGACTAGAGAGTGCCCCTAGACCAGGAGGAGATGAGACCAATTGATGAGCTGAACCAGCATCATAATGGTTAGATAAACAAGTATGGGATGATGGCCAAGGGATGGGCGGAGGTTGTGGTTGGTTGGCTGTTTGGAGTGGTAGAGCTGAATGCTGGTGGCTGTTTGGGTGGTTGTTGGAAGTGGGTAGTGGTGGGTGGTGGAGAAGAGTTGGGCGGGTGACAGTAGCGAGTTAGGTGGGGGTTGTGTTTGAGACCTTTGTAATTTGTTTAGAATTATCAAACATAAACACATGTTCATGGAAGGGGACATGACGGGAAATATAAATACAATGTCAAAACATCGATAATCAAGATGCGAGGAACTATAACCAAAGAACACACATGGAGAGGAACGAAAATCCAATTTATGATTATTATTTGGATGCAGAAAAGGAAAGCAGAGACACCCAAAAGAACGCAAAAAATGATAATCAGGAGATCGTTGAAATAAACAATCAAACATAGATCGATGTGCAAGAATAGGAGTAGGCATGCGATTTATAAGATAAACAAAGGTTTCAAAAGCATAATTCTAAAATAAAAAAGGTGCTTTACATTGCCCTAAAAGAGTAAGACCTGTTTTCACAATATGCCTATGACAATGCTCTTCTGTGCCATTTTTTTCATGAGTGTAAAGAAAAATTAGACGATGATGGATACCACCAATCTGAAAAAAAGGTGGACAGTTTGCGGTATTCACCGCCCTAATCAGTTTGAACATATTTTATTTTTAATGAAAATTGACGTTCAACGAGAGTCTGAAATTGATGAAAAGCAGAGTAAACATCAGACTTGACAACAAGAGGATAATACCATAAATATTTAGTATAAGCAACAACAAAGTTAACAAAATAACGATAGCCATCTAAATAAAAGAGGGGAGCAAGGACTCATACATCACTAAAAATTAATTCAAGTGGAGCAGAAGTTTTGTGACTAGTAGGTCCTAAAGACAAATGTGAGGATTTTCCTAAAGGACAACTTTGACATTGAAAATTAAGATGTTTGTTGTTATAAATGATCTTATTTTTTGAGACTAACAATTGGAAAATATATGAAGTAGGATGCCCTAGTTGATGATGCCATAAATCGGTAGAGGTAGAAGTGCAGGGAGACCAATAGGCTTGAGGAATTGACATGACGGAAGACTTGGTCAGGACATAGAGACCATCTTTACTTTGACCTGAGAGAAGGACTTCATGGGTGTTGAGATCCTTAACATAAAACACATGAGGGTGAAATTCAAAATAAACATTTTTATCAAGACAAAATTTCTGAATAAAGAGCAGAGGTTTCGTGATTGCAGGAACATGAAGAACATTAAATAAGGTGAAAGAAAGATGTGGTGTATATATTTTTGTATAACCGAGATGAGATATAGGAAGGCCCTTACCATCACCAACATGTAAATTATCATTACCAAGATATAGTTCTGAAGTAGTCAAGGTGGCAAGATCAGGTGTGACGTGTTGATTGACATCGGTATCCAGAAACAAATCAGCAAAACTAGTGGAGGAGAGATTGCGCTGCACAAGATTGGCTGTAGGCTATTGGCCATAACCTCGCTGTTGGAATTGAGGACAGTGGGGAGCGGTATGGCCAAAATTTTGACATAGTTGGCAACGTGGATTCTGCCCCCTATTGTGCTGCTAATTGCCTTGCCATGAGCCTTGTCAACTGTCACCGAAGGAGGAGCTTTAGAAGCTGCTGTGATTAGGTCTAGAGCCAGCAAAATGGTTGCCTCTGTTGTTGGACTGGTTGGGATGCCAACCACCATTGAAACGGCCCCTGCTGCGGCTAGAATTGCCAAAGGTTTGGCATTTCACAACAAGGGCAGACGGTGGAGTGCTGGGTGTGGGCAGTAGAGGAGCATGTATGGTAGTTGAAGATTTGTGAAGAAATTCATGTATGAGGAGATGACTATGAAGATCTGCATGCGATAAAGGTTCATCCTTGGTAATAAGACTTGTAACTAAGTCTTTAAACTCTCCCTGGAGACCATGAAAAACATATAAATTGAAATCTTCAAGCGAAACTGGCCGGCTAGCAGCGACTAATTCATCAAACAAGGCCTTAGCTTTTTGCATAAATTGAGTTTCAGATTCATCACCCTGTAGAAGATCCTGAAGAGAGCCATGAAGTTGCATAATACGAGAGTTTAAGGTGGAAGGGAGAGCTTGCTCAAGAGTGCGCCAAGCAAAATAAGAGCTTTGGTAGCCAACAACAAGATGTAGGACTTCCATGGATAGGGAGGAAAGAAGGGCACTTAGAATAAGTTGGTCCTGTTGTTTCCAGCGAAGAAAGAGCGGATTTACCTGAAGAGAGGTACCATTTCCGGCAAGAACATGTGGAGATGGACATGTGTTGGAGCCATCAACAAAACCAAAACTCCTTGACCTAGGAGATACGACAACATCTTCATACTCCAATATAAATAATTAGTGGTTGTTAATTTGAGGGAGATGACTTGATGAGTGTGAGATAGGGAGATGATGCTTGCGGTAGTAGAGAGGGAGATGATGCTTGCGGCAACAGAGACATCAACTATATTAGACGTAGGCTGCAGGTTAGTGGTATTGTGAGGGTTGAAGAGAAGTTGTTCACCAGCCATGGCAGATGAGAAAACAGGTGGTAAGGCAGCAGAGGAGGGCACAAGAACCACTTCAGGAGAAGAAGTCTGCACTGCCGGAGAAGAATACTGGATTGCTGGTGCTGTAGAAGAGGAAGAGGTATTGATTGACTGTTCCATTGCAGAGGAGGTTGTGAGGAAAGTGTTTTAATTATTTTAGAGCTCTGATACCAAGTTGAGAATAATAGAATGTATTAGGTTGTGCCTTAACTAACCTTCCTATTTATATATACATGGCAGAACATGGCAATAACCGTAGGGATTGCAAAATTGGAATAATCCTATATTAATTTCCTCTCTCTCTCTCTCTCTCTCTCTCTCTATATATATATATATATATATATATATATATATAAGATGGAACCACTACCATGCTGTTTAAAACAAACACGCAAGATGAGTATGATTCATGGAAAAAGTGCAATGATATGATTCTCTCTTGGATTCTTAATTCACTCACATAAGACATTGCAGACAATGTAATTTTTTTCAGCCACATCACAAGTTGTATGGGAAGACTCTCGGGACCATTTTTCACAAAGCAATGCTCTTTATCATTTTTCAGATTGAACGAGATATTTCATCTTAATTACTCAAGATCAGATGACTGACTGTTGTGGTTTACTACACAAGACTTAAAAAAATTATAGGATGAATTGGGATCCTATAATAATACCATTTGTTCTCATGGGGCAGACCATAAAAGACACCGATTGATGCAGTTCCTCATGGGAATCAATACAGTGCCATTCAGGGTTAGATTATGTTGATGAACCCATACACCTACACACTACTAAAAAATATAGTAATTAGTAACTAACCATTTCGTTGCAAATAAAACTAAAATCCTTTGCTAAAATAATTTAGCAACGGAAAATATCGGATGCAGATTTGTTGTTGCTGATTTTTTAGCAACGAATTTGTCCATTGCTGATTTCACAACAACAGAAATTCCGATGCTAACAATCAGCAACGGATAATCCGATGCTGACAAGCCAGCAACGGATTTTCCGATGCTGACAAGCCAGCAACAGATTTTCCGTTGCATAAATTAGCAACGGAAAATCTGTTGTTGATTGACAAAATCAGCAACGGATTTTTTTGTTGCTGATTGAATAATTATTTACAATCAGCAACGGAAAAATCCGTTGCTGACTATATTATTTTTTATTTAATTAATTTTTTTTATTTATTAAAATGAATTTTAATTTATTTAATTAATTATTTATGGATAGTTTAAAAGTTGTAGAATATAACCAACATAAATTAATATTAAAAATAATTGTATCACTAATAAACAATGGAATAAAAATAATATTCATATTATAAAAATTTAGTTAAACTTGCATTAATACAAATAAATCGAAATACAATAAAAAGAAACAACAAAAGATATAATAAAAAGAATCCATCTGCCGTTCCACGATACCGTTCTTCACGATCACTGCTGTGCCTATCTCTCCCCCTCCGGCTTTCATCCCTAGCATCATCTTTATAGCCTTTTTTATCCCTACCTCGGTCATCTCTCTCACTCCCAGGACTCCTAGACCTAACACTCCGGGAACTCCTAGACCTAACACTCCGGGAACTCCCAGTATAAGTAGCACAATCCTTCAATTGAGAGGGTAAAATTAGACACCATATACAGTATGTACTCTTACAAACCACAAAATCTCGTAAAAATAATTGCTAAATACCAAAGAAGTGTTTAGTGTAAAAGGCACAATAATTAAAGGCATCAAGGTATAATCCCCTTCCACCCTAGTCCCCTGATTTCTACTAAACTATGTTTGTGGGAAAACATTGATTACAGAGAGCCAGTAAGCACATGGAAGTGAAAATAACAACAGTAATTCTGTTATGGCAGAAACTTATCCCTTCAAATTCTTAGAGTAGAACCGTTTAATCAAAACACCTAAAACAGACCAAGAAGTCAGAAGTTACATGTTATGGAATCAAGAAGTCAATAGCTTCTTAGTAGGTTTGCTCAACATATCCAGTCCTACATAGAGATGTTAGCATCAATGAACCTCAGAAGTTACATTTTTGTCCTCAATAGAATTCAAGGACAGTTTCATTGTTAAAATTCTACAAGGATCAACAAAATATCACATTATTAATAGATTAAAACTTTTTTTTCTATTTCTCATTGCTGTTCTGTACTTTTACTAAGCAAAGCTGAAGTAAAAAAATCACTTTCTTGGAAATGCATTAGTGAGTACTGAAATATCAACAACAACATAAAGAAGGAATGCAAAATTTGTTTCCTTTGTTCTTCATACAGGTACATATATATCATTGAAGAAACATACATGGATAGAAGCTAAGCATAAAAATAAAAACAATATGAATTAGTTAGTGGTTCTAAATTCTGATTTAATAAAAGTGTTTCAATTAGCATTTCTTGCTATGTCATTCAAATTTTGATTTTAATAAATCTAATCAGTAATTTAAAAAAAAATTAACAATAAAATCCATAATTTATAATGAATTGAAAAAATAAGAAGATGGTGGCACCTTGTAACTCCTTGGGTGAACCATTCTCCGAAGTTTCAAGGGTCTCATTGTTTGGTGCTTTCTGCTTTCATTGACCCAATGTTCATTGGCTACTGCTACTTCTAATAAGACTGGATCACTCCATTTTTACAAATGGGAAGTGGAGTACATGTACTCGTCTCCAGATGGGTTAGAGAATGTTGTTATGAGCATCAATGGCAAGTTTCCTGGACCAACGATCCGGGCTAGAGCTGGAGATACAGTTCATGTGCATCTCACAAACAAACTCCACACCGAGGGAGTTGTCATTCACTGGCATGGAATCAGACAGGTTTCTATTCATTGACCCCACTCTCTCTTTATTTCTGTCCTTACTCTTAATAAAGTACATGCAATTAACTTTGTTGAAGCATCTTTGCATGTGACAATGCAAGCATCCACTAAGCCATGCTAGAGCTGAATAAAGAATAATTGTTTTTTGGGTTTTAAATCATTTATTTTCTTACAAATATCTATTTTTATTACTACACAATTAAATAAAAAATTTAAAATTTATTCATATAATAATATCAAATATTCACATGTGCATCTACACTTTGCTTCTTACCATCACAGAATGCATTGCAGGTAATAAACTCATTTTCATTATAGTAAACTCATTTTACTATATTAGCCATTATAGTAGTTTCTACTTTGGTGGATGCCTAATATCATTCTAATTGACTGTTGATATAAATTATGGATGTCTAACCATCCTGATGATGAAGCAGAGAATAGGGCCGAACCAAGAGATGGGAAGTCAGATTAAGAAGAACAAAGACAAATCAAAAGTAAAGGACGCAAAGAATAATACCGATAATGTTTCTTAAGGAACAGTGGAACCAAAAAGGTTGCGCAGGATTCCTCGAAAAAGGGCAGCTTTTAATGACGTTTATTATATATTTTCATAACAAATTAATTAATTATACACGTTTTTATTTTAACATGAAACCTGCTCATGAGTGAATAAACAGGATCAACAATATCCACATTTCAATTCATTCTTTCTTGCCTCTGCCAAAACATAAATGTAAGAGTAACCCTTTAATAGTCATGTATACTTCTTCCTTTGTTTCTGCTCTTCGTTTAGGAAGAAATAGGTTTAACCATGATTTTCTTATTTGTAGTTTATTATAAAAAAATCTCCCTAACAAAGTTAATTCTCTTTGCAAGATCAATATGTTTGGTCAATAATAACTCTAAAACATAATTAAAATGCCTAAAACATAAAAGAAAAATAACATAAAATCTATGATAACACAAGAAATCCAAACAAAATTAAAAATATATTAGTCAAGCATAATCTTTCAAGCCTCATTTCAGATTATATACATAATGGATGAACCAACAACACAATTTGAACTGGAAAAAAATGGAATTCATGGTTGTTCATATTTAGCCCTCAATTCAGTAATTAACTTTTCCTCATTCTGTTAAAGATTCAAGAAACCTATTGATTAACTGTTCTAAATACACAGCGAAGCACCCAGTGAGAATAATCTAATGATACAATTTTCTGTTAACCATGTGGCATTTTTTCTTTATTATGTTTTTGGCAGTGCGGTGGGTGGGGGTTCCTTATTTAGTTATACCTTAAATTTATGCTCGATGATGTATTTCTGTGCAAAAGGGGGAGAGAAACTTGTGTTCATACATTCATTTGCACTGACTACAGTTCCTAAATCCTAATTTTATCGAATGAATGGCCTAAAACAATTATTCAAAGCATCGATCAAAAAAACTTTGTTACTTGTGTTCTTGAGTTCTGGGCGAGCAAGATGAAATCTACACGGCAGAAGAACACCTGAGATTGAGAAAGTTAGGTTAAAACTTTTTAACCTAAGTTTAATTGCAACAGAGCAACAAATAAATCGTAAAATTAATTACCTAAATTATTGAGGAAAAGTATGCAACACCCTACCCATATACAAAGAGTGTGGGTAAATCAGGATGCTTGATGGTGATACTGATGGGTAAAGTGGGATGTCGTCGTGGGTCTGTGTTTTTGATCGTTTACAAAGAAAGATCGAATCTGTTATGAATGTTGGAGACGAATGAGAAGAAGATGAAGAGATATGTTAGGGACAAAGGAAAATGAGATCGATGAAGAGAGAGTGCTAAGTTAATTGTTTTTCTACTGTTATGGATGTTATCAGGGGACGAAGGGGATGAAGAGATTAGTGCAAGTTAATTAAATTAGCATTTTCTGGCCAGTTGTTTGTTTATTTGCTCTGTTTATGTTTCTAAAGGGGAGAGATAAGTGTTAGTTTAGGATTGCTAATTAACGGTTGACATTGCCAAAGCTAAATACTCTATCAACGGTCTGTATAATTTTAATTTTAGATTAAAATTTAAATATATATTTTTTTAATTAGCAACGGATAGTTCGTTGCAAAAGGTGCAAATGTTATGTTTTCTTTTGCAACAGATTTTCCGTTGCTAAAGTCTATTGTTAATATTAAAAAATTAATAAATATTTAATCCGTTGCAAATTCGTTATTAAATTTAGCAACGGAATTATCCGTTGCTAAAATCAGATAGTCCCTTGTTTAGTAATGACACCGCTGCTAGGGCCTATGCTTCTGTTATGCAGGAAGAGAAGCAGCGTAGCCTGAGGAGTCTTCGTGAAATAATAGATAATTCTGCCATGGCTGTGCGGAAGGCAGAACCAGTGGCCCTGGCTGCTAGACGTGGACAATGTGCTCACTCTCGTTCTTTATCTGCTAACCCTTGCATTGCTCTTACTATGGTTGTGATCATCATATGCGACAAACCTGTTGGAAACTGAATGGATATTGACCATAATACCCTAAAAATCCATCCAACAAGTTTGCTCCAGGCAGGCTCAGTTCAAGCGCAATAATGGCACTCAGTTTTCTACTAACAATGTTAAAAAGGGTTAGTTCATACATGAGGCATCTTCATTTATGACTGGATTTCCAGATTTGCATATTCAGCAAATACTATCCATCATACAGGGGAAGGGCACAATACAACCTAACAATGATATGACTGTCAAAAAACTATCTCAATCCAATAACTTAAGTTATTAGGTAAGTTTTCAAGAAATGATTTATATTATTATCTAATACACCCCTTTAAATGAAAGCTCTTTAGGCTTAAAACTTGGATAAATCCACATTACCTTGTGCTTAATTTTTATCAAATAAATAGGGATGGTAAGATTTGTACTTGTAACCGCTTGATCATTAAAGCTCTGATACCATGTTAAAGAACCATCTCAATCTAATAGTTTTAACTGTTAAATAAATTTTCAATAAATAATTTATATTATTCTTTAACAATAACCACTCCAAAAACTAACGCTGCCAACACCTTTGCAGGTTTGTTACCAACAACGTCCATGCTCCACCAGCTGATTATATATAGCTGATTATTGATAGTGAAGCGACATACCATATTATTTCCTCTCCAAATTTGCTTATCAACAACAACAACAATGGAGCTTTATCATCAGTCACATACCAAGTGGAGAACAAGCCTCTCTTACTTCCATTGACTCTTTATCTTTGAATTTTGCAATTGTTTTAAAAAATATTTGAAGTACCATCTTTTTTTAAGGTAGACTTAATATCTGATGACAGATTTATCAAAGATTTGAATTACTCAATATTTTTTTTTAATTTTTATTAGTGTATTTTCCAGGACTCGATGATGAAAATGATGATTGGTTTGGATAAACAATAAAATAATATTTATTATTACTTGGTTTCTTTGATATCAAACAAACAATGACATGCAGTAGTAACAACCACTTCTTACTGTCCATCCAACTCTCAAGTCTCCTTTTTCTACAACTTTTATGGTATACTAGTCTTGGTATCCGCGTTATGCCGCGGGTCATTTTTTTTGTATAAAAATATAAAAAAAATAAAAATTTTAAAAATCTTGAATTTTTTTACAAAGCCATACCCACAAATCTCGAGAGAAGAAAGTAACGGTGGTGCACGAACTGACACCAACTTGAGCAAGAAGCCAAGGGTGTCTAGCATGTTTGGTGGGTCCCTAATGCATTTTCTAGTATCTTTTCCACGCGGTTAAGAGCTTAAGAGCTTTATAAAATTAATCTTTCCAGTGGACAAACCTTTATAAAATACGATTAAGAGCTTAAAGTTAATTTATGAAAGGAAAAAAAAAACCCGAATAAGTTCTCTTCTTATATTCAAGATGAATGGATTTATATTGATACCTAGCAATTAATCATTTATTAAATCATAATTTAGCCCGAGTTAAAAATAAAAATAAAATCGATTTGAGTTAATTTTATTAAAGAGAATAACTACCATAATACATACGAAGAAATCATGATATAAATTATGATTCACTAATTAATATTTCGAGAGAAGCATCAGCAGACGACAATAACAAAAAACCATGGGTGTAATGATTCAACGTAAGACCCATCTTCTAAGGCAGAGGTACACTCTTGAAACATTAAGTTACAGCAAAATCCATAGGATCCTCTCACTCTTGGGCAGCTACCACGAGGCCCAGGTTCAGTGTCTTTAAACTCTGTTCTAATTAATTATTAATCATTATCTAATCATGTCTTAAACAATTCGTTAATCAGAATAAAGAGAACATGCTTATTCGTTAATCAACGCGGTTTCAGTCAGCCTGCCGTTTCGTTATCTTCTTTCAGTATGCAGCCCCCCCAACTTTTTGATTTTCGCCCAACTTTTTGATTTTCGGTTCCCTTCACCCGCTCACAGCCCCCTCTCCCTTACAAAGCCGACCACAACTACCTCTCTTCCTCCGATCTGCCTCACGACTGGCAGCTTCCATTTTCCCTCTCACTCTCAACCAAACAGACCGGCTCCCCTGCACAGCCGCCTCCAGCAAAAGCTCTTAGCCGGCGACAGACCCACGGTGTCCTTCAACCATAGCCGCCCGTTCTTCATTTCTCAACGCCGCCAGCTCTAAGAAAGAACCAAGAACAGACTTGTAAACAAATTAATTAAAACAAAGATTGACCAGCTTGACTTTATCTAAACGGAGCCTGAAAGCATTTAATGCAGCATTTTGAAAAAACCTGACATTCTCTATGCCTTTTTACTATTTAAAGGTGATAAGATGTCAGACAATTCAGTATTCCCTTGATAGAAAGGAAAAGAAGATTCCAATTATTACGGAAAGAGAAACAACAACACCTAATTTTTGAAAGCATTTCAGAAACTACATCATGATGTCGTTGACAGAAGAAAAAAGAAATCCAATTACAGGAAAAGAAAACTTACACAGTTATAATATATTTCGTGGCAGAGACGATATGTCTTGGCAGGGAAAACCGTGGGGAAAACTACAGTACTTTCCCACGCGTTTTAGAGTTCTTTAATTGTCTAACTTATTTTGTCCTCCTCTAAGATAGAGGCTTTATGGTATTATTTAACTGTTCAAATGTATCTCTGTGATGTTTGTTTCACTTGAAAAGTCAAAGAACATAATGCCCTACTCAACTTTTCATTCTGTTATCTTTAGTGAATTTCGTTTTATTAGACTTTTTAAATTAATTTATTGTGATATTTGCGGGCATATATATTATATCTATACAGAGACAGCGCTATATACATGACTCCAAAGGTGAACCTGCTTTTCTAAATATAAAAGACAATCTGTAGTCATAGCTTTATCAATCTCATCTATTAATTATACAAAATGCTATCTCTCAATTTCTAACAATCTAAAACAAAGCATTTTTTTTATCACTTAGTCAGCATTCTTTTTTAGTTTCTCAATGGATTTTAAATTTTGTAAATATTTTTTAAGTTATTATAGATTATATGATGGTGGATGATAACTCTAAAGTAAACAAACATAAAAAAAACAAGCTAAATTTATTTATAAAATAAGCATAGCATGCATTTAAAACCAGTAAAAAAAATCCCATGGAAAGTTAGCACCTGATAACAAGTTAACTCGGGAAAGAAAGGTGATAACAATGTTTCACTACATCTACTTAGTACGTATAAGTTAAAGGATTGCTACCTTGACCAATGAACTGCAAAAATATCATTAATTTATAATGAGATAATCGATCCTTTAGGGATATGTCAATCCCAAATCTATCATTCCATTTCTTTATTATTAATTATCATAAGAACGTTTATTAAATGTGTTGTCCTCCAACTCTTTCTATGAAAAGAAAAGGTTGGGAACCACCACATTTGATCATGGACAAAAGGTAATCAAATAGTTGCCTCCACTAGGACAAGTAAACGTGCTCGATTTATCATCATAAGCATAACTATAAGCTTGAGGACACTGCTGCTTGAAAGTCATCGAATATTGGCTAGGAGGACATTTTTCAGGTGTACTGTACTCTCCTGTGCAGCAGTACTGCGGCTGGTTAAATGCCAAACACGCGCCCTTGCAGGCAATCACAGTCCCATCTGAACCCTTCACTGCTAAACTAGGATCACAAACAGCATTCACGTTAGCTGCACAGCTTGTAGAAGGGCAACCAGTAGAACCTCCTTGCGGGGTTTACCGAAATTGGGATGTTAAAAGCCATCAAAACAATGCTTATATCGTAAAAATCTTTCCCACCATCACCTCTTAGAGTAAATTCTGCCAAGGATGCTGGTGGGATCGCACCGGCTCCATTGCATTCTATGACACCGGAGGCACAGTCAGCAGTAGCACAAACAAACTTTCCCGAGGATCTGTAGGAGCATTGCGTTCTGGCCCACAAGCGGCCAGACCAAATTGACCAGGGACACTCAGCGAAGATGAAGCACCCGTTGCCAATGTGAAGCCAGTTGAAGATTAAAGACGGACCGCGATCAGCCGTTTAGGGAGTTCCTGGCCCAGACTGTGTATGGACACTTGTTTGTGAAGTCGAAAGTCACACAGATTGAGCTCCTTGCATGCGTGCAAGCTGCGCAAGAATTATTTTTGTTGATATCAATAGTTAAATCTTGGTCGATTCAAAGATAACATAATTCAATATTTAAAATCTTGTATTAATTCACTTATTTTTCTTTTACAAATATAACATAACCCAGGATTTTTGTTTAATATATTTTTTTCTTTTTAGTTTTTTATCTGGAAACTCCTTCCTGGATAAGTTTATTGGATTCACGAAATCCATTGAATAATGAAAACTAATTAATATTGCATATGCAAACAGAAAATATATATGTAGAATAATCAAAGTGAATAATATGCATAATAGAGTTTTTCACTGCAAAGAATCTAATATTTGTATAATATTGTAAAACTACTTGCCACAGAGGAAGGTGACGAGGGTGAAGGGTAAATTATAGCAATGGGGCACACGACTCGTTCCATTTGCCGAGATGCGTCG